>NW_005353692.1:157884-170554 GCF_000412655.1 Myotis brandtii | reverse complement strand
CCCGCCAGCCACACACACACACAATTTACAGACGCTGCTGTGCTCCCTGGGACTTTAAGAATTCCTTACATTTCAGAAGTAATTTTTGGAAAACACAACCTCTAATAACGCCTTCGTTATTTTAAGATGCTGATACGCAAGGTCAAATGCTCCTCGGGATGCTCTCACCTTGGCTGCTGTGAATCAGATGTGCGACTCAGATATTGACACTGTTAGAGGCCCAGCCCAACCAGAAAAGCCTGCCCTTCAACCGTGAGTGATGGCAATCACTTCCTAGCCATCCTTTCTGCTCCCCAAGTCTTCCGACTCCTGTGCAGGGGCCACACAGATGCTGTGAGCAGCCACTTGTGAATACTGGCTTCATTGTGCCGCCATCCACTCCCGGTCCCCAGCCCCTGAGTCGGGTAAAGGAGCTTGGAGCTTGCAGGGGAGTCTCAGTAGATGTCCCCTCGGTTCCTCCTCCTTCATCTCATTACTTTCCTTTCTAACTTATTTAGATTTTTGTTTCTGCTGTACATATGCAAATATCCATGATTCCCTGCTCTTTACTTGACACCTCAGAGCCAGGACAGGGGACAGGACAGCAAACACTCCTGCACACACAGCACAGGGCATGTGAGGGCACAGGTGGCCTGGCCGGAGGACGTGCTGTGCTGCCTGGGTGGGAGGGGCCTGGATCCCAAAGAGATTTGCTCACATACCACAGGCAGCTGCTGACCTTCCCCTTGACCCCATCCAGCTCTGTGTCGGGCTGTTGTTCTGAGGGGTGCGATTGAAGCTTGTGGTTGAGACTGAACTGCTAAGGCTGCAGACTATAGACTGAGGCAGCCCAGCTCAATCCCGTCCCTCCACACCCTCCCCACACTCTGCCTCTCCTCCAATTGATGTCCCACAGTCGTTTAAAGACTGTGTTCTCAAGGACCCATAGGATCAGCCTGCCAGGGCAGCTGCCTGAGCTGCTGGGCCCGCCTTCCACTCCCCCACGTTAGGGGAACAGGAGTGTTAAAGATTCGCTTCCTCTAAGAAGCCTCCTCTGGTGGGTTTGCTTCCTCCCGTAAGGCTGTGTCTGCCCTGAAGTCTTCATCACACATGCTCATTGTGCATCCCAACTCGTAAGTGAAGAAAACAGTGTCTTCAATCTCTTTCCACAAGGGCTCCAAATAATACTGCAACACTTGACCGAGTGACAAAGTGCATTTTCCAAAAATGGCCGCGTGAAGATCTCTCACCTCTCACGCTCTTATTACAATGTGACCAACACTCCTTCCATTGCGAGGTGGGGTCTCGCCTGTGACTGCTCCAACCAACAGAGTAGGTGGAAGGCTGACCACAGAAAGGAGACAGCTTCCAGCGGCCTCTCACTTTCCGGGACACTCACTCAAAGAGAGCCAACCCCTGAGCTGTGAGGAAGCCTACACTAGCCCATGTGGAGAGGAACAGACCTCCAGCCACGAGCCAGCATCACTCACCAGACACGGGTGACCGAGCCTTCAGATGACTTTGCTCCCAGTCTTGAGGCTTCCAGCATAGGCCCCACACTCTGTGGAGCAGACACAAGCCATCTTTTTTTTAAATACTAGCTTATGGAGATATAATTCACATACCATAAAGTTCACTCTTTTAAAGTGTACAGTTCAGTGGTCTTTAAAGCATTAACAGAGCTGTGCAGCCATCACAGCCATCTGATTCCAGGACATCCCACCACCCCCAATAGAAACCCTGCACCATGAAGCCACTCCCCGTATCCCATTCCACCCCCCAAACCCCCACAACCACCAATTCACTCTCTGCCTCTACAGACCTGCCCACTCTGGACACTTCACACTAATAGAGTCATACAGTACAGGGACCCCTGTGACCAACCTCACGCGCCCAGCATATCCTCAAGGTTCTTCCACGTTGCAGCATGCACCAAGCCCCAATCCTCTCCATGGCCAGACAATATTCCATTCACTCTCTATCCATCTTCTCATCAATGGATGGACACTTGGGTTGTTTCCACTTTTTGGCTATTATGAGTAATGCTACTATGAACATTCATGTACAGATTTTTGCATGGATATATGTTTCATTTCTCTTGGTTATATACTTAGGAGTGGATTGTGGCTCATATGGTGTTTAATCATTTGTTTTCCTTAGTGGCTGCACCATTTGACATTCCCACCAGCAGTGTATGAGGGTTCCAAACTCTCTACATCCTCTTCAACACTTGACATTTTTTGTTTTATTCATCCTAGTGTGTGTAGATATAAGCCATCTTGACTGCCTTTTCCAAGTCCTTGTTAACCTCGAGAAGTAATATACCTGCTACGAAGGACTTCTTGTGGGCTCAAATTCATAACCAAAGTCTAGCAGCCATTTCTAGCAGACTGGGCTGCCAGCCTCCTGCACTGTGCTCCAGCCGGCTGGGTCAACCCCTTTAAAGGACTTCCTGCAATCATCTTTCGTCCAATGGGCTGAGACCTGTTCCATTTGTCGAATTGGAGCTGCACAGCTATGTTCTCATTTGTATTTTTACTGACCAATCAGAGTGGCTTCACAACAACCATTCAGGATGCATGATTCCAGCCAATCAAGACACTGCTATGTGAACCAATCAAATTGCATAAATTTGGATCCTTCATTTGCACAAAAATGAACCAATCAGGGTGAGCACATTCTCTGTATAAGCAGCCTCCCGTTGTCTCAGGGGAGCACACTCCGTTTCCCCCAGAGGCTGCATTTTCCTGGTTTGCAATGTTCACCTGAATGTTGTCTCCTTTTACCTCTCCCCAGACTGGGGACTCCTGTTGGCATTGGATTGGTGGTGGCAATCTTGTTTTTTAATTTATTGATTTTAGAAAGAGAAGAGAGATAGAACCATTAATTGTTCCACTTATTTATGCATTCATTCATTGATTCTTGTATGTATCCTCATCAGGGGTCAAACCCACAACCTTGGCATATTGGGATGACCCTCTAACCACTGAGCTACCCGGCCTGGGCGGTGGGGTCAAACTTTTGTTGTCACCTCTGACCCACTGAGTGCTAGAGCATGATAGACGGTAGTTCAGTGACACCAGACAGCCATAGAAACGGGGGCAGATTCCATACACAGGAGGAGCAAACTCTGCCCTGTCTAAAGTCGACATTCCTCTTTCCCTTCATCACAAAGGTGCTCCTGTCCTTAGCTCCTGCAGGGCTGTGGCTTGGGGTCCACCCTTCTACTCGACTCAACCACATTTCTTCAGCGAGGCTGGGCTGCTCTGGGAAAGGGCCCGGAGGGAAAGCCATTCACAATCCAAGCCAAGTGCTCCTTCACAGAGCACATCCTGGCCCTCAACCATGGGAGGCACATCCTACCTGCTGCCCAGCTGGTGGTAAGAGGACATTCTCCCTTCCCAGAGGAAGAACATGCTCAGCCCGGAGAAGACTCCACCAGCCCAGTGCGGTGTTTGTGCCAACACAGAATGCCGCCAGGCACCCACCAGGCCGTGGGTGAGGAGCAGGGATCTTCTCACAAACAAAGGCCTGGGGGCCAGGGACCAGCACAGGAACAAAGGCACCGCCCAGCCACCCGCAGGTCTACCCTACCCCACGATCCCACCGGATCCCTCCTGCAGGAAGGCTGATGGTTGGGCAAAGTCCTCCGTGTGACAAAGTTAAAAAGAAAGCTTTCTTCTCCAGCTCTTAGGTGTTTGCCTAAGCTGGAACTCTGCTCGGAGCCACCACAGGGTAACCCTCGACCCCACGGGAAGAGCACATTTTGTTCCCCAAACGAATGAGAGCAAGGTCTGAGCTCTCCTAGGAAGAGGCACCTGTAGGCCTCCTGCAGAATCAGGCAGCTGCTTCCCCTCACAGGCAGGACTTACGTGAGAAAAGTCACACCGAAGGGCAAGGGAGACAATAAAAACCTCCATCTCGCTCTCTCTCTCTCTCACACACACACACACCACATCCCGTGCCCAGTAAGCATTCGCGTCCAGGTCAACCGTCCACACCAGCGTCCTCATTGCAGAGCAGCTGTGCGTCCTGCTGGCTGCAGGCTCGGCGGTGCTCACAGGGAAGGGCGTGCAGCCGCCCTGGGCAGGCACACTTAGGATTCCAAGACATACCAGCCATGGCCAGCTTCTCTGGAGCAGCTGAGCTCCAAGGGGGCCCACAAATGCCCTCCACGGATGCTTTGCTTCACTCCTGCCCTCTCCTACTGTCACCTACACAGCTCACAGCAGCTGTCAGAGGTCTCGGTGATGGCCCACTTTACTGTCCAGTTCCCGCGGAGATGGGAGCCTTGCACACAGTGGTTCTAAGCGTTTGTAGAAGGCAAACTCGTTGTGAAAGCAGACACCAGGGCTGCTGGTGGAGAGCTGGCCTGACGTCCTGAGCTGCGCCCAGGAAGGTGAGGCGGAGCCTGTCGCCGGCGGCTGGCGCTCCCCGGAGGCAGTTAGCCCAGTAGATTTACTGACAGGAGGAACCTGCGTGTGGCCCCTCCACTGGAGCTGGATCTCATTTTAATTAATTCAACACCTTAATACATTTCGATGTGTGCAAAGGGGGAAGATTGACTCAAACATATGATGCAATTGAGACAAAGGTAGAAATCATGCCACGAGATAAAACCAGGGGCTTTTGCCCATTCTCAGATGGACCTGAGACGGGAGGGGGCCTGTGTGGAGGGGCCAGGGCTCCCCTGGCTCTCTGGTTTCGCATCTCATGCAGGACACCCCCAACTTCGGTTCTCACTCTTGGACAAAGTACATTGCTCACTTCTGTGTCCCTGCCCTAGAACATACTTTTTATTTTAAAAGCAACATGCTACTACCGCCACTTCACATGAAAGCCTCATTCCTCCAAACAGCAGCTAACTCTTGCCAGTCAACTAGAACAATGTCATCTGATGGCTGTGGCACTGGCATCATGGGGAGAGCAGCCACCAACATGAAGCTCAAAGCCTGCAGATTGGAGCAAGCCAATACTGCCAGACACCAGCAAGCATATTCCTTTAAGAGAAAGTAAACTTTACCTGTGGCTGTAGCGAATGGCTATCGTCAACCCAAGCTGCAATTAAGAGAGAAATACACATTAAATAATATCCAGAATATGCTGAAGTCACCAGAAAATTAATTTAATGTGGTCAATAATTTTTAAACGTTTCCTATTATGCCCCATGGCGAATACTTCATAAATAACACATTTTAATAATAGCTCTTTAGTTTCAACTTAGCTTTTAGGGGATAATCACATTTTGAAAGGGTCTTTATGAAACCTCCAGTATTTCATTGTGGACTGAACAGAAAGCATCTCTCCTCAGGAAAGACTTCCAGAACAGGGCTCTTTGTCCCCCCCCCCCTTTTTTTCTTTAAAAAAAAATTAAAACGTTCTTTATTGAGGTATAATTGACAAATAAGGCTGTACACATTTAAAGTGTACAAGTTGATGATCTGATAAGCATATACACTGTGAAATGATTACCACACGTTACCATGTTCAGCAACATAATTATCTGTGTTTGCTGAGAACACTTAAGATCAGCTCTCAGCAACTTTCCAGCACGTAATAGTTTGTTGGCCATAGTCACATGCTGTACACTAGATCCCTGGAACTTACTCATTTAAAACTGAAGTATGTACCTTTGACCAGCATCCCCCCATTTCCCTACCCCAGCCCCTAGCAACCACCACTGTACTCTCTGTTTCTATGAGCAAAACAAGGTTCTCTCGACTCTTGAGACAAAGAACTAGAGGATGGGGCTGTTTTGTGTGCTGCTGCTGAGGTTTGCATTAGAAGAGGACCACTGTCCTCTGTCCCCCGTACCCCAGGGGGACTGACCACCTGGGATAGGGTCCCCCTGAGGGGTCACACTGACTCCATAAGCTTGAAACCAACAGGCCATAGCTCTGAGGACAGCAAGGCAGCAAGCCTGCGAATCACATGTGACATCAAGACGGGAAACCATTAAAATCCTACAAGACTCCATAGGCAGCAAAACAGCAGACATATGTCGTAGCAATATCTTTACCGACACAGATCCTAGGGCAATGGAGACTAAGGAGAAAATAAACAAATGGGACTACATCAAAATAAAAAGCTTCTGCTCAGCAAAAGAAACCATCAACAAAACACAAGAAAGCCCACTGCATGGGAGAACATATTTGCCAATGATATTTCAGATAAGGGTTTAATCTCCAAAATTTACAGAGAACTCATGCAACTTAACAAAAGGAAGATAAATGATCCAATAAAAAAATGGGCAAAGGACCTAAATAGACACTTTTCGAAAGAGGACATACAGAAGGCCCAGAGACATATGAAAACATGCTCACAGTCACTAATCATCTGAGAGATGCAAATCAAAACAACAATGAGGTACCATCTCACACCTGTCAGAATGGCTATCATCAACAAATCAACAAACGACAAGTGCTGGAGAGGATGTGGAGAAAAAGGAACCCTCGTGCACTGCTGGTGGGAGTGCATACTGGTACAGCCACTGTGGAAAACCGTATGGAGTTTCCTCAAAAAACTAAAAATGGAACTGCCATTTGACCCAGTGATCCCACTTCTAGGACAATATCCCAAGAAACCAGAAACACCAATCAGAAAGGATTAAAAAACTGGTACATCTACACAATGAAATACTATGCCGCTATAAAAAAGAAGAAACTTTACCATTTGCAACAGCATGGATGGAACTGGAGAGCATTATGCTAAGCAAAAGAAGCCAGTAGGAGAAAGATAAATGTCACATGATCTCACTCATATGTGGGATATAATGATCAACATAATTTGAAGAACAAGAATGGATTTAGAGACAAATAGTAGGGGGTGGTTAGAGAGCAACCAAAGTACTTGTATGCATGCATATTAGCATAAGCAATGGACACAGGCACTGGTGTGGTGGGGGCTTGCTGGGTGAGAATGTCTGGGGGGATGTGCCAATTGGGGGAAAAGGAGACATATGTAAAACTTTAGACAATAAAAATAAATAAATAAATAACAATAAAATTTTAAAAAAAGAGAAAGTGTGTGCCCTGGATGTTGTGGCTCAGTTGGTTGGGCATCAGTTGCTGGCTCTATTCCTGGTAGGGGACGTGCAGGAGACAGCCAATGGTTGTTCCCCTCTCACATCAATGTTTCTCTCTCTCTCCCTCTCCCTTCCTCTCTCTCTAAAAAAAAAAAAATTAAAATTAAAAAAACTAAAAAAGAGAGAAAGTGTGCATGACCACTGGGCACAGCACCAGTGAGGGCCCAGGTGACCCAGTGATTCGCTCTTTACTCTGGGGGTGTTGTGAAAACCTCTCAGGCATAACTAGGGGTCCAGTCACAAGGCCTGGGCCTGGCCCTCGGCTCCTTCACCCAAAGTCAGTTGTGGACCATGGAAAAGTTAGTCCAAGCCCTAGCTGGTTTGGCTCAGTGGATAGAGCCTTGGCCAGCAGACTGAAGGGTCCCAGGTTTGATTCCAGTCAAGGGCACATGCCTGGGGTGCAGGCTCGTGGGGAGCATCCAGGAGGCAGCCGGTCAATGATTCTCTCTCATCATGGATGTTTCTATCTCTCTTTCCCTCTCCCTTCCTCTCTGAAATCAATAAAAAAATATATTTTTTAAAAAGTCAGGCCAACCATTTCAACTGCTAACTGCCTAACAGGAAAAACTATATATAATAACTGCCTCTCTATATAAGCAATACCCTATTTATGAAAATGTTGTCACTTTCCAAAATCTCATTTTTAAGTTAGTTTTTGGAACTTAGAACATACTTTATCATGTAAAAAACATTCATAAGCCATGACAACTACATGAGTTTCATTCAACCACTAGTGCTCGAACGATGGAATCACTAGTTTAAGGAACTCACAGCAGTTAAAACCCCAAGCCTCAATGATAATATTTCCAGGCGAAGAGTCTACCTACGTTGCAGTTAATATAACCAAACACATCATTGCTGATTTCTTTGATGTCACCCCCAATGGAGGTACGGTGACTTCTGCGGCACTATCCTGGGTCCTGCAAGATGACAGGAGGGTCCCCAGGCCATGGCGAAGAGAGTGAGGAGAAGTAAAATCATCGCTGAGATTTAAAAAATAAAAGCCCAGTGACTCTGTCCGGCGTGACATACAGAGTCCCCCAGCTGCTGAGTGACCTACTCAGCTCCAGAATCAGCCTCCGCTGCTGTCATCCCCGCATACACCCCAGTGCAGAACCAACAACGATGGGCCATCAGCCGTCTTGGCGACTGGGCTCAGCTTTACACAACACATATCTCAAAGTGAAGCATGAAATATACAACAAGCTGATGTTGTATGGCACTCGCCCGAATTTATGCAACGATCTATCTCAACTAAGCTTGTATTTTCTCCGCGACTTAAGCAAAAAGCAGAGGAAGTTGCTTTGGGACAATCAAAAATTTAAAGAACAAGGAGGAAACTATTTGGGGAATGAAATAAAACCAGAATCTGCAGCCAAAGGTCAGGGGAGCAAATTATAGCTCTCACGTGCTGGGTAATACTAACGCTTCCTGGGGTTAAGAGTTCTGGCTTACAGTTAGGCTGATTATAAGATAACTTTCCTGCCGGCATATGTGGATAAGCTCCAGAGGACTGTTTAATTGGCGGCTGTTCCACAGCGGAGAGGCGAGCCCTTGCTGGGCAGGGAGGAAGTGGCGCTGGAAGGACAGCCCCGGGAAGACACGGGATGGGCTGTTGGGTGGCGGAGTGCTGGTTAAGCAGGGCTTGCAGGTGAAGCCCTCACAAAGGTGAATTTCATTCAGCATTTTTATTACTGTTTTCCTGGCTTCGGAATCAAATATGTTTTATGCCATTTTTTAAAGGACACCTCTGTAAGGAAGGAAGAAAGTGTGAATCTTGGAACCTCGCAGGCCGGCCACAGCACGTGCAGGCCTCCGTGCGCACAGCCCTGGGGCAGCCGCGCCAGAAACAAGGTGACCAGAGCCCGTGCAAAGGCACCAGTGCCACATGGGAACCAGCTTACGGGGTGCATGGGAATGCAGCATTCCCAGTTGTTCTGCAAATGAGGCTAAAACCCCTCATGGAATGCACTGGATCCAATTAGACAGCTCTAAGAACATACTAGAACAGTCTGAAACCGTCCTTGTGAGCCTCACCATGAAACCAAGGTTGGAACAGGTCAAAGAAGCCAGTTAAGCGGTGGAAGGAGCCTCTGGCGCCTGCTCCTCACTCCTGCATATTATCTGACCGTGGAGGAGGCAGGGGACAGAAAATTCTGAGGTTTCTGTGCCACAGCACGGACCAGGTAAAGGCAGCTGGTCATCACTGAGAGCTGGCCGGAGACCCTTCCCCCATCGCCTGAGGAACCCCTGTCAGCCAGTCAGGCCCCACCTAGAAGCATCAGCAACTCAGACATCCTTTAAGCAAGTCTCACTGCATGTATTCACACATATACCCAACACACACATGCCCACATACAGGTGCACACTAGTGTGCATACACTTCCACACTCACACATATGCATGCACACACGTGCACATGCATAGCGCCCACTCATGTGTGCATACACACATTCTCACACATGTACACACACTCATACATGCACGTGAGTGCACACATTAATAAGCATGTGTGTTTGTGTGTGCTTGTGCATGCACAATACTTGCATGCACACACATATGTGTGCACCAGCACATATACATTCATATAGGCATTCATACCCCATGTGCACAGACACTGGCATTCAGAGAGGCCCATAGAGCCCCTGAGACAAAGAGAGGCCTCAGACAATTGACCCTTTTGTTGCTGGTCTCAGCAGGGACCCTGAGGAGAGGGGGGAGGGGGGCCAGGGGTTGGCCCCTTGACCCCGGCCCAGCAGGGCTGAGGCCCAGGGACAGGGAGGTCAGCGGGAGTTCTGAGCTGCCACCCCCTGGGAAACACCGCCAGCACATACTGTATTGCCAGGAAGCACTTAACAAACCCCCATTTAGAGCAGTTCTTCTTAGATTTACACAATTTGTTAATAACAAAATTAAATCACACTTTAATGGCAAGGAAAGAGTAATTTAACATTTTTCAAAATCTCCACCAGCTACAGAAACCTTTTTTCTGCTGCTGCAGCCTGAAGTGCTCCTTTTCTGGAACAGCTGACCGAGGCAGCTGTTTTGTATCAAGTCCGAGCGCTTTCTATATGACCCAGGGAGCTCAGACAACAGGCAGGCCTTCCTGCATTAGGGTAATCTGAGAATAATTTGCCATAAAACACCCAGAAGTGCCCCAGCTGTGGCCGGATACGCCCTATAAAGTACCATGTAGACCGCATGGATCTCATAAAATAATCTTAATAATTTTAGAAACCGATTTCTAAAACACACTTGAAAGGTTTTTAAAGGAAAGGAACCGTTGACACTGTCTTAGAAGCCAGAGGGAGCTCCCCTTACGTGTCCACGGACTGTCTCCCCAATGCCCACTTGACAGAGGTGCCCCTGATACTGCGAATCTATTTCTTATGAGTCCACTGTGCTGGGTGTTTAGTAGGCGCTCTCCCACACAGGTGGACGGGGCAGGGGAGGGGCAAGAGTCCAGGAAGTGCCAGCCCCCGCGTCACCCAGCTGGGCACAGCTCGGAGTGCGAGTTCAGAACGTGCTAGACCAGGCGTGGCGTGCTGGCCAGGGCACCTTCACAGGGTCACTCACCAGCCACAGCCCTGACACTGGCACTCCTCATCCCTCGAGAAAAGCTGGAAACCAAGGGTTTTGTTAACAAAAAACAAAAAACAACAAAAAAACCTCCCACATTTTAAATTGATTTGAATATTTTTCAAATACTGTGTGAGCCAAACAAAACATGTCAGTGGACAGGGGCCAGCGGGCCGCCAGTCTGCAGCCTCTCTGCACACCTGCCGCCCTGCCGGCCTCTCCTCGGCTTTCCCAAGCTGCAGGTCTGACTTCATGCGTTTGTGACAAACCTGGGAGACGCATTTGTATTATTTCTGAGTGTTCCCTCCCTTCCCTAGACTAATGTGAACTCTTTCCTTTAGTTTACTTCCCTTTAATTTCAAGATTCCAAAGATTTATAACATCGCAAAATAAACTCAAAAAGAAAAGCTTGTTTATTATCCTCCTGCCTTTTCTTTTTCTCTTTTTGTACTATTCCTTCCCCGTTTTATGGGAGACACAGAAAAGGAGCGAGCAGGGGAGAGGAGGCACGGCATGGACAGCATCGCACATAAACGGAACCATGCAGGCCGGCGCCCCCCCTCCCAACACCCTCCTCCCTGCACCTCTCAGGCCGCTGCTCCCCCCACGGTGCCTCCAGGGCCAGTCCTCCTCAGGCATCACCCAGAGCTTCCTCACCCTCCGTGCCTGACTCTCAAAATCCCCATCACACACACCACAACCACTATCCTCATCCAGGGCACCTGTCTAGGGCTTGCCTGTGCTACCTCCTCCGAGAAATGAACCGTGCTGGACCAACAGATGTGGTCAGCTCAGCTGCGAGGAGCCTCATGGTCAAGTCCCCTCCTTGCCTTGCCGTTTCCTGACTGTAAAATGGGAATAGTGCTCTCTGTCTCATGGGTGGGTCAGGCAGCTTCCCTTAGAGCTCAGAGACGAGGACCGGCAGCAGCCTCAGCATCCCCGAGGAACCTGTGAGAGATGCAGATCGTCGGGCCGGACGGAGACCTACTGAACCAGGGGTGGGGGAGCCAGTCCGCCAGGCGAGGAAGCCCCGAAAGGACTTAGCATGCGCGTGGCACAGAGGAATTCTCACTAAGTGCTGTGACGATGATGATGATGACGATGACGATGCAGCTCACAGTAAAACTATTTCACTTCACGTCCTCTTCATGTCATTTCAGCGTCCCACACCCAGCGTCAGAGAGCGAAACCGCGGTGAGCTGGGGCCCCGGCAGGCCCAGGGTGAACTTCGGGAGGGGAGGCCTCCTGGTGCATCCAGGTGACACCCACTCGGCAGGGAGAGCCCCACGCCCTTCGAGGGCCACGGGATGCTGTGGACAACAGGGGCCGGCTTCATGGAGGCCAAGGGCCAGCCTCACGGGCTCCCCCGCCCCGCCCCGCACTCCTCTCTGTCACTCCCATCAAAGGAGAAAGAAGACAGCGGGAAAGGCAGGAGGAAGAAAAGCAGCAGCGTGCTTTCATTACGGAGTTTATTTCACGACATTCATTTCATTATTGAGTTTATTTCCCGATCCTTCCTTGTCCCTTAACATTAAATTTTAAAAACAACAAAAAACTGAAGATTCGGAAAAGAAGGGGCCGCTACACTGTGCAGGCTCCTTCCAGGATTGTCAGAAACCTGGTCGGTAATTCAGATCAAAAGCTTTCAAGACCTGATGCAAAGGACAAGTTGCTAAATCAGTGGAAATTAGCATTGAACTAACATTGAACTGTAGGCGGTGGTTGTTTAACCAGCCTGGAAAAACAGGTTGTTTTTAAGTCTCTAAGCCCCAAATGACTGAAGAAGTCAGACCGATTCTGCTGCTGCTCCTCCCACTGTCCCCAGGAGCCTAAGCCGGGCACCACCATTGAGAACTTAAAGTTATAGCGCTGCTGGGGGACCCTGGAGATGTTTCCCAAGGACTTGCTGTGGCCCCCAATTTGCCCAAATTAAAAACATGTGTGAGTCTAGAGTGGTCTCAGTGACAGCCCTGGACCACTTCTGCGAGGCATTTCCCAGCAACAACGCCCTGAGGTGCTGGCAGTGGA
>NW_005353692.1:155844-157287 GCF_000412655.1 Myotis brandtii | reverse complement strand
TGTGACAGAGGGAAGGAGCTGGCAGGCCCGGCAACCGGAAGGGCTTTAGGAGGCCGGTGTCATCTTTGTCGTCGGCATTAAGTGGCTAAGGCCATCCCTGTGGCAGCCCAGTGAGCTGCAGCCGGACCTGGTGACTCTGCGTTGTGTCCGGCCCCCAGAAACAGGGCTGCCCAGAAGTTCGCTCCAGGAACCGCTGGGTTTATACAGCTTGTCCATGAATGTACTTTTTTAGGTGTTAGGTTTCAAATAAAATAATTGTGGATTTTGGTTTTTCCTTGCTTCTCTTGATATGAACGGGAGGGTATCTGACATGAATAAGCCACACTTACACGAAAAACTGGATGAGGTCAGAGGAGGCCGAGAGGAGGAAGAGGCTGAAGAGAAGAAAGGAACGTGCAAGGGACCAGAGAGAAAAAGCAGGGGCCGCCCGCCAGTGCCGTCCATCACAAAAGCATTTCAGGGCGTTTCTAAGGTGGATTTGGTCTGTTAGTGCCAGAAAGTGAAAGGCCTTTCATAGCCCGTCACAGAGCTGAGAGAGCCGGCCGCGGCTTGCTGACCCACGCTGACCCACGCTGACCCCAGACCCCACCAGAGTCCGAAGCAAACTCCCAGGAAAGAAAATCTCTTTTTCATGTAAAACACAAGCATAGTTTTAAGGAACTTGCTTGAAAGCAAGAAGAGCACTTTACTTCCAGCTTTTACCTACTTTCTCCTCTATCTAATTTTTACTAATATTACACAAAACAAATAAATAGACAAACAAAAATTCCTTTAACCCATAACGAGGCATTCCGTGACATATGAGAGCAGCTGTTTAAAAAGGTGTAGAAGATCCATTATTGAAAAAGAAAAATATAGCCTGGCCAGTGTGCTCAGTAGTTAGAGCGTCAGCCCACACACCCAAGGGTCAAGGGTTCGATTCCCAGTCAAGGGCACGTACCTGGGTTGCAGGTTCACTCCCAACCCCCAGTTGGGCATGTGTGGGAGGCAACCAGTCAAAATGTCTCTCTCACATCAATGTTTCTCCCTCCCCCCGCAACCCATTCCTCCCCTCTCCATCTCACTCTCTCTGAAAATCAATGGGAAAAAATATCCTCAGGTGAGGATTAACAAAAAGAAAAAGAAAAATATATTCTTTTTTTTCCCATACAGGTAGAGTTTAATGAAATATCTATGAATATCCCCACATTTTGCATACAATTTCTTTACTTTTTGACTTATCTTATCAACAACTGCCTTCAATATGTGAGCCATGATTTTAGTTTAATAAGAAATTTAAAAATGATTAGGAATAAAGAAAAAGAACTCTGTAATCATTGGAACACTCACTTAGTATATATGATAGTTTCAGGTTTTTTGCAGTTAGTCCAGTTAGTGGATTGATTCATAACTCTTTTTTTTTCCCTTTATTGATTAAGATATTACAAATGTGTCCTTATCCCC
>NW_005353692.1:130183-155498 GCF_000412655.1 Myotis brandtii | reverse complement strand
ACTTAGGCTGATTCCAAATCTTAGCTATTATAACTTGTGCTGCTATGAACATAGGGATGCATATATCCTTTCTGATTGGTGTTTCTGGTTTCTTGGGATATATTCCTAGAAGTGGGATCACTAGGTCAAATGGAAGTTCCATTTTTAGTTTTTTGAGGAAACTCCATACTGTTCTATTACGAGATAATTGTAGATTCACATGTACGTATTGGAAAGTATGGGGAGAAATACAACAGAGAGGTCCTGTGCACCCTAGCCCAGTTCCCGCCAATGGGGCCTCTCACACAACTGTGGCCGGAATCACAGAGAGTGTAGTGACATCGACCAGCCAAGCTGCAGGGTGTTCTGTCCCTTGTGTTGCCCTTTACAAACCCACCCTCTTCCCTCCCACATTCACCCACTGTTTAGACCCTGGCAATCATCCATCTATGTTCGGTTCCTGTAGTTTTGTTTCAAGAATGTGATACAAATGAAATCATACAGTACGTAAACCTTGTGGGATCAGATCTTTCCATTCAGCACAATCTCCTGAGGATTTGTCTGGGTGGTTACATGGACCAATAGCCATTCCTTTCGGTTGCTAGGTAGTATTCCACAGTGTGGATGTACCACAGCCTATCGATCGGTTGGAGGACATCTGGGTTATTTGCATTTGAGGCTATTGTAAGCAAAGCTGCTATGGATATTTGTGTGCAGGGATTCACATGAACACAAGTTTTCATTTCTTTGGATAAATGCCATGTAATTCCTATGCCTGTTTTTATTAGATTACTGTGCTATATTTTTGTCCAAAGATAACTTTCATTCTTCGTTGATAAATAAGTTATTTATTTATTAAAAATATTTTTATTGATTTCAGAGAGGAAGGGAGAGGGAAAGAGAGATAGAAAAATCAGTGGTAAGAGAGAGTCATTAATTGGCTGCCTCCTGCACACCCCCTGCTAGGGATGGAGCCCACAACACAGGCATGTGCCTTTGACTGGAATCAAACCTGGGACCCTTCAGCCCTCAAGCCAACACTCTATCCACTGAGCCAAACCAGCTAGGGTGATAGATAACCAAGTTAGAAATGGGCAATTAAAACACTCAGCTTTGTGGGAACTGCTGGGGCTGTCACTGTCCTTTCGCATCAGGCATCCCTGACTCCTCTCAGCTGAGGGCTCAGGTCAGTCTCTAAGACTTCTGAAATACCCGGCACTCCCTATTCTCTCTCCTCTCCTCCACACCTTCCTGCCACTGGACGTGCCCAGAAACATGGCCCAGGCCTTCAGTCAACCACAGAAGGAAGCAGAAATCATGCCATTCCCAAGAAAATGAATGCTTTCCAGGATTCCAAGAAAAACCTGCCTGGGGGCCCAAGACATTTCTCCACCAAGACCTCAGAGCAATGTGTAGGGGGACAGGATGTGGTACTGTCTCTAAAAGCAAAACTTTATGAAGAACATATATGTCCACCAGGAGGGGTCTGGTTATAGTGGACTACCAAGCACTATATTTTTTAATTGATGAGAGAGAGAGAGAGAGAGAGAGAGAGAGAGAAGGAAAAAGAGAGAAACATCAATGTGTTGTTCCACTTACTTATGCATTCATTGGTTGATTCTTGTATGTGCCCTGACCAGGGAGTGAACCCACAACCTTGGCATATTGGGATGATGCTCTAACCAACTGAGCTACCAGGCCAGGGCTACCATGCACTATTAAAAAGATTGAGGAAGTTGTCTAGATACTAACTTAGAAAGATCTCCAAGAAATAGTATTAGGAGAGAAAACAAACAGGCAGAAAGTCACACATGGCAGTGTGAGCCCTCTCCAGACCGACCCTCTTACAGATAACAGCTATAAAACTCAGGCAAAACACAACAACAAAACTGCTGAGTATTCTTAAGAGTAAAAATAAGCAATCCAATTGTTGAGGAGTGTCAAAAATTTGAAGTAGCAACTGGCACTGGATTTTTGTTGCTTTTCTCCTGGTTTTTGCCCTGAAAGCCTGGGTGGCTAAACTCAGAAAAAAACCTGTTACCTTTCTGGCTGGAGGAAATAGGAAAAGAAGCAAAAGGCAACTCTGGTCACTGGAGTATGAGGCGGAACCTGAGAGGCAGGGGCAGAAGAAGGGGCCCCTGATCAAGTGCATGGACTCTGGGTGGTTCTCGGGTGACCAGTGTCTAACAAGGGTGGGACAAAGCAGAACAGCGAAGGCTTTAAGAATTGACTGAGACATGAATCCATAGAAGATAAGACAGAGCTCAAGGTTAGGCCTCGAGTCTAACCAGGTCAATTTCCTGCTAAAATCAACCCTCGATGTTCTTCAGAAGAATATAACATAACTCACAGCCCCCCCAAAATAACATTCACAGTGACCAGTAGACAATCCAAAGTTACTCAATTTCTGAAGAATCAGGAAAATGTGACCCATTCCCAAGAGAAGACTAACAACAAATGCCTACCTTAAGGCGATCTAGGTGTTGAAATCACCAGATAAGGGCTTTCAAGCAGATATTACAACCATATTCCATGAGACTAAGGAAAATATGCTCTAATTAATGAAAATATAGGAAATCTCAGCAGAGGAAGAAAAGATAAAAACAAGATGCAAATAAAAACTTTTGTATGGAAAATACAATATCTCAAAATAAAACTTCACTGAATGGCTTAATAACAGAATGGAGATACCAAAAGCAGAGTCAGTGAGCTTGATGATAGATCAATGTAAATTATCCAAAAGAGAGAAAAAGATTTTTAAAAGAACATCAAAGATGATAGAAATAAATGGAGAGATATTTTCTATTTGTGTATTAGAAGATTCAAAAAAAAAAGAAGATTCAAAATTGTTAATATGTCAATTCCTGAGATCCCAATGCAATCCCAATCAAGTTCCCACCAAGTCAGTTCATAGATTTTGACAAAATGACTCCAAAATTTACATGAAAAGGAAAAGGACCTAGAATAGCCAAAACAGAAAAGGAGAACAACGTTGGAGGAGTCACACCACCCAACTTCAAGACTACAATAATCAAGATAGCTTGGTATTGGAGAAAAAAATAGACACAGAGGCCAATGGAACTGAACAGAGAGCCCAGAAATAGCCCCCCATAAATATAGTCAACTGAGTATTGACAAAGCTGCAAAGATAATTTAACCGACAAAGGTTCGTCTTTTCAGTAAATGGTGCTGGAACAGTGGAACATCCATATGCAGCAGGAAAATAAAAAGTGAGCTAGGCACACCGCTAAACAAAATTAACTTGAACTGGCTCACAGACTTAAAGTAAACTGCAACACCATTAAATTACTAGAAGAAAACATAGGAGAAAATCTACGTGACCTTGGGTTTGTGATGAGTTTTAGATATGCTACCAAAAGCACAATTCAGGAAAGAAAAAAAGAAATATATTTAAGTTTATAAAAATTAAAAACTTCTGTTCTGTCAAAGACACTTTGTTAAGAGAATGAAAAGCCACAAATTGGAGGGAAATCTTTGCAAAACACATACCTGATAATGGACTGATATCCAAAGTACTCTTAAAACTCAATAAGAAAACAAACAAAATTTTAAAAATGGGCAAAAGCCCTGGCCAGTGTGGCTCAGTTGGTTGGGTATCAACCCATGCACAGAAAGGTTGTTGGTTCAATTCCAGGTCGAGGCACATGCCCTGGTTGCGGCCTCGATCCTAGGTAGGTGGCATCCAGAAGGCAACCGATCAATGTTTTGCTCTCACATCAATGTTTCTCTCCCTCTCCCTTCCTCTCTCTCTAAAAATCAATAAAAATATATTTTAATGGGCAAAAGATCTGAAGAGACACTTCACCAAAAGAAAAAATATATACACAGGGGAAATAAGCATATAAAAAAATGCTCAACCTCACATGTCATCAAGTAAATGCAAATTAAAACAACAATTATATCCCACTGCACACGTATTTGAATGGCTTAAATGCAAAATACTGACAATCGCTGGCAAGGATCCAGAGCAACAGGAACTCTCATTCGTTGCTGATGAGAATACGAATTGGTAGAGTCACTCTGGAAGACAATTGGGCAGTTTCTTACAAAGATAAACAGTTTTATTATATAATCCAGCAATAGGGCTCCTAGGTATTTACCCATATGATCTGAAAACTTATGTCCACACAAAAACCTGCATGCAACTGTTTGTTGCAGCCTTATTTATAATCACCAAAATCTGGAGGCAATTAAGATGGCCTTCAATGAATGACTGGATGAACAAACTGTGGTATACTTATATAGTAGAACACTGTTCAGCAGTCAAAAGGAATGAGCTATTAAGCCATGCAGGAACATGGATAAATCTTAATCACAGATTGCTAAGTGAAAGAAGCTGGTCTGAAAAGGCTACATACCTTATGATTCTATTTATATGACATTCTGGAAAAGGCAGAGCTATAGAGTTGGTTAAAGATTGGTGGTTACCATAGGTTTGGGGAGAGAAGATTAATAAGTGAAGCACACTGTGTTATTTGGGGGTGGTGAAACTATTCTGTGTGATCCTGTAATGACAGATACATGAAACTATATATTAGTCAAAACTCATAGAACTTTACAGCACAAAGTGTGAAATGGTGCATGCAATTTTTAAAAAAACCACTTGGAAGCTGACAAAGGGATCCAAGAATGGAATGCAAAATCACCTAACTTTCACAAATCTATGAAGCAACCTCACTGAAGGGGGTGGGTTAGGGAACTTTGGAGCTGAGCACAGACTGAAGGCAAAATGAACTGAGCATGAGCACCGCACTCCAGATGGTAGAGCTACTTCCTGTGAGATCTGAGTTAACAATTCTGAAACCACTAGACAGGGATGGCAAAGGCAGGTTTTCAGTTGTGAGTAAGCGAAACACAGAGTTCAGTCTTATATTGTTATTTATTCATTATTGCATTATTTATTTGTGTTACCATTGTAAACCTACTTTTGCCCTCCCCTGTGCATGTGTGCTGGAATTGACCAATTAAGTAAGTAGACGGCAGATGGTTAAAGCCACTGTCAGAGCAGAGCAAGGGTCACAGGGAAGCAAGGAGAGCAGTCTAGGATGATCTGCATGGTAATGGACTAGAGTTGAGACATCAGTGTTTAGCTTAATATAGATACAAATGAGTCCATATTTATAGATGTCTGATAGACGCAGGTTATTATATGAACACATATTCCTTTGCTCTGTCAACTGAGATGACCTAGAAGTAACAACACTCTAGTAGCAACAAAAACACCCAGCACCCAAATCTTGTTCTCTAAAACCACGCTTCAGTAAGAGGAACCAGGGCTCCTTGGGGAATGCCTGATCCAAGAGTTTGGGGGTACATGACCATGAGTCCAGAGGTTCTGAGAGCCCAGCTTTAATGGACTGCCCTTGAGGTTGCAGTTTGGGTAAAATCCAGCTAATGTTGCTATGTATAGATAAGGTCTGAGGTATGCAGCCATTCTTGCCATAAAGCTTCCCATATAGATGCCTTATATGGTACTGTATTTGTCGTGAGGTAAGTTCTGTAAGTAGGTCATCTGTATTATTCGTTAAAAGTTCCTAATCATCCTCTGGGTATTCAAACACAGTGGACAAGGCGGCATTTCCACACTGGCCACAGGGTCCCTTCCCACTCTCATCTCCTGGGCTCCCTTGATCCATGCCTTCCCAGCAGCATCACCTCCCTGCTGCACTCTGTCCTTTTGCAATCCAACAGAATTTCCACATCTGGGCCAACTCAACCATCCCGTCTCCCTGCCATGATCCCAGGTACAAACCACATTGCCTGGCACTGCCACAAATGTGAGTTAGACCCTGGCGTGCCACTCAAGACCTGGTCTTCAGTGGGCTCCCAAGGTCTCTTCTTCCTTGCCTCTCTCCTCCCCACCCTGTCGCCTTCCATGGCTGTGGAGACCAAGCCTTCTCCTCTGAAGTTTCCACTCAAATCTTAGCACCCACTCCTCAGACCTTGACCCACCACCGCATTCCTGAGAGAATAGAAATCACCGGTTAGAATGCTGAAACTTCCTGTGTTTCCTCCTCCCTTCACATTTCTGTCCCTCCTGTCTCTGAAGAAGAAACATCTGCTTTGGTTTTAGGGTCATTCTTCACCTGCATTTGAATGTCATGTCATATGTCTCCCTGTGAGCTTCCCACCAGTCACCCGCCACCCCCTCCCTCTCTGGCAGCATTATTCTCTCCCTTCCTACTTCCTCTTTCCCCTCTGGACTCAAACTCAGGTCACTCCTACCTCTTAAACTCCTCAACTCCACAAGCATTCGAATTCCAGTCTCATATCACCTCCTTTGGCTGAAGGCAAGAGCACAGGCTATGTATTCATATATGCGTTCAAATCTCAGCTCCACGACTGGCCAGCTGGATGACGCTGGGAAATAGCCAAGACCATTGGAAAGTCTATGAAGGGCTCCTGCATGAAGGCCCTGTGTGAAGAGCTTCACTCACAAGGAGACATCCTTGGATCATCCTCAGGGGACAGGGCCAATATATTTCAGAGAAGAGGCACCAAGTAACTTGTAAAAGTTCACACAGCCAGAGGTGGAACTCACACCCTGTCTCACACCAAAGCCCACATCCTGTCTCCCAAGAAGGCTGACAATCTGGGCCTCGACCCTTATCTATCAATATCAATATCAGTGCCTTCCTATGGAACCCCTGTAAGAAGAGAAGGCAACGATGTGTGGAGGGCATTTAGCACACAATCTGGCTCTCTGAAAGGAGCACCTTTCAGCAAATGTGCTCATTACTGTGGGATTACTGACCAGACACTCCTTGAAATTTTCTCCTCTTGGCTTCCTCGAAGCTCTGATCTTCTGGTTTCCTCCTGCTTCTCTGACCCACCTCTGCCCCATCGTGCCCTTCAGCTTACCACTTAAATGTAGGCTTTGCCCAGAGCTCATCACAGCTCCCTTTTCCCGCAAGAAGTCACCTACGCTCCAGCTTTAGCCAGTGCCTCCCAGAACCTCCACTGCTGCTTGATGCCTCCACAAACTCACACCTCCCACCCTAAACCTGTTCTTCCTCTGTGTTCTCTGTTCCAAACAAAGGTGTTCCCTGAACCACAAGCTAGATCTCACTGCTTCCTTCCTTAGAAACCATCAGTATCAACCCATTGCTAACAGAATAAAATGCAGAATCTTTAGCAAGGCAAGAAAGACCCTCATCATCTGGTCCAAACCATCTTCCTGGCTGCCTCCAATAGCCCAGTCTACTGGAAGGTAGGGCTCGTGCCTCTCCACCCCAAGATCCACTCTTCTCCCACCTGATCACCGCCCCCTCCTATCCCTCCCATCCCAGCAGATGACCCCTGCCCT
Source organism: Myotis brandtii (assembly GCF_000412655.1). NCBI lineage: Eukaryota > Metazoa > Chordata > Mammalia > Chiroptera > Vespertilionidae > Myotis > Myotis brandtii. The sequence goes on along the minus strand of NW_005353692.1, from coordinate 148,192 downwards.
GGGGGTCATCTCCAGACTGGCTGCATTTGTCTGTCTCCACTTTAAAACAAAGCCCAGAAATCAGCAACATTCTAGGCACCAAGGGAAACCACCCATCCAGTGTTACAGAAATTACACTTTTCCTGATTCACGTGTCCTCTTCACGCCCGTTCCGCAGGCCATGCCAGGCTGGCCGCCAACTGCTACAGGGCAGCCGGGCTGCTCACGAGCTTCAGCGTACTCCCAAGGCACCCACAGGACACAGGATCCTCTCAGGTTTACACACTTCTTTCTTCAGGACTGAAACCCCCGGAAGGCAGGGACTTATTCCTCTGTTCTATCCTCCAAAACTTACAACAGTGTCGTGCTTTTAATCCATCCGTAGGTCATATAAAACATGGGCTTATGTAAACTGACTCCTGCCCTCCCTTTTTAAAAGTCACTGTATTTTTAAAACAGAGTCTAGGCACAGAGTTTACTTTGCATATTAAGCGTCTCTAGTGATTGGCTGCTCAGAGCCAGGACGCAACACTGACCAAGGGCTCTCTAAATGTAGGAGATACTTCGCAGCAGTTGAAGGTATCATTTGGCTGACAAGGGGAATTCTTTTCTTTATTTTTTAGTTATCTTTATTGTTGAAAGCATTACAGATGTCCCTTTTCCCCCACTGACCCCTCCACCCTGCTCCGAGGGCTGGAGTGTGACTGAATAAAACCTGGCTGAGAAGGGGCAGGAGGAAGGGGAGTGCGAGGAAGGGAGAGCTCGAGGTGAGCAGCCCCAGGGCCCGCCTCCGTGGCAGCGATTTGTTCAGGCATGGAAACCGGGGCATCATCTCATAGTGCTAATTAGACAAAGAAATGAGATATGCAGGTGTTTTTTTAAAGTCTACTCACTACAGCATTCTCACCAGATGAAAGTTAACAAAGAAAATACAACCCGCTGGGGTCGCTCTGGTGCTAACACCATCGCCCTGCAGACCTGACCTGTGACATCCCTGGGAACAAAAGTCAAGTTCAAGTCTAGGGGATTTAATTCTCAGAATGTCACATAGGCCAGGGGACAGAGGATTTCATTCTCAGAATGTCACATGGGACAGGTCAGCTCAAAGGTCAGAGGTCACCCAAGCAAGAGGAATGACAATTTCCAGAAATTGAAGCTGTTGCACTTGGAGGCCTATGCCCAGCACTCCTCCAGGGCAGCCTCAAAACAGAGAGTCTTTAACAAGAGGCGTTCAGGGGGTACCCCCTGGGGCCCACCGCCTGCTCCACTCACGTTGTTTGCCCTTGCCAAGCCACCTCAACTCACGAGCCTGTCTTCCCATCTGTAAAACAGGAGCCACGATGGAGCTGCTGGGAGCCCTGCATGAGAAAAGGCACCCCGAGCATCGCCTACCCGGCCCACTCTGGGCGGTCAGCACTGGCCAGCCCCCTTCCCTCCTCCTGGCCCTCACTACCGTGAAGATGCCTGTGATGGGCTGGGATGCCCACAGGGCCGAATCAGTTCACAGGCATTTCCTGAGGGCCTCCCATGCACCTAAAGTGTGTGACACCCCTGCCTTCTGGTAGCTGACAGCCTGACAAGCAAAGGAGAAGCAGATCACAGTCAGCAACTGGGGCTAAAGGGGGCTGGGAGAGGTGTGTGCCGGGAAGCAGCAGGGCAGCGGGCTCCCTGGGAAAACAGCAGCACAGGTGAATGGGAAAGAGACAGATCAGAGGGTCATCTGCCCAGGAGCGGTCTGTCCAGAGCCGGGAGGGGACGAGGCCTCTGGTGTATGCCATCAGTTTCCCTCACCCAGGACGAATTCCCCCAGCTCCTCCACAGTTTGGGGCTGGAGCTGCTCTCTGAAGCTTTAATCCTATTACACAGCCGTCTTTAGAGGATGAGAAACTATCCCCAAACCCGCAAGTCATCTGCTCAGAATAGCACTCGAGTCACAATGTCGTCAGCCCCGGGAGGCTCGCCCATGAGCAAGCTGCAAGCACGAGCCAGGAAGCCGGGAGCCCTGCAGGAAATCAAACAAACCCGTCTCTGCCCCAGTACACCTGCCTGGACTGAAAATACCTGCTGTGGGCAAGTTCAAAGCTGAGAAACGAAGGTCTGGGTACACACATAGACATAGAGAACGTGTGCTTTATGTTTTCTGAAGGTTCAGATCAGGGTTCCAGTGCCTATAACACATTTAAAATGCCACTCACATCTGATCTCCACGGAGCTGTGACCTAGACTGACTTTTTCCTCCAAAGAAGCCTTCCCTTCATCACTGAGCCCATCCAGCCAGCCAGCCATTTAACAAGTGGGTAATTAAGTTCTAGGCTCTCTTCTAAGGACAACAATGACCCAGAAGACACAGGTCCTACTCTCTTGAAAGTGTCATTCCCAATAAGTAGCTTCAGAAGTTGGGGACCCTGGGCTACACCTACTTGCCCTTGAGTCTGCTGAGCAGCAAATAAAGGTGCTTCCACAGAAGCCCTCCCCACCCAGGGCCAACCTTGCAGGCAGGATGTGCCTGTTCCTCTGTTTACCTTCTCCTGCTCCAGCAACCTCTTCAAATTCAGGTCAAGTCTGACCCAGAGGGCATTCCCTATAGTGTAGGCAGGATCCCCACCCCTGTGTCGTATTGTGGTGAGGCCACATATCCTACAGGGCGGGGGACTGTGCTTCTCACTGCATACCTGGCAGCACACACACATTTTAAATGTAAACTACATCCCTTCCTTCTATGGTCCCTCTATTGGAGTTTTGAGGCACCTCCTACCTGGCTTCTGTACAAACTGAGAAATAAACCAGGGAAGAGCAGATACAGGCCAAAATATTACCTTTTCTAGTGATTCAAGCCAGGCTAGAGGAAATGGCTGGGGGAACTAACAGAAGGGCTTGCCTTAGACACACTTGCCATGCAGTCCTACAGCGCTGCACAGGGAGGCCTCGGAGGAGGAGGAGCCTTCCCCGGGCCAGCCCTTAATACCTGCTGCTTGAGGAGGAGGAAGAGGAAGGTCTACAGAGGCCTGGGGTCTTGCTATCAAACTTCCCAACGAGGTGGCTCACTCTACAGCCCCTACGGCAGACTGTGTAAAGGGTGGAGAAATCAGTTGCTTATTTCAAGGAAAACCTCTACTGATGGAGGCAAAGGAGGTGCCCCCTTGTTAACTCCATGGACGAATTCAAGCCACACAATCACCAAAGCTAGACCTGCCGTCATCCTTGGTGTCTCAGATCCAATCAACACAAATATGCTCTCCATTCTGTCTCCTACCTCACTCCATGTTCTCTTTCCCACCCGTTCCACACCAGCTATGCCTCATGTCTTCCTTTGACCATTATCATCATCCCAGTTGCCAACACTTCACCCCTCTATCCTCTACTTACCAGCCATGACAGTCTGTCTAAAATGCAAATCTGATCACGTCCTTGTCTTGCAGGTAACCCTTCCTTCACAGTCTCCCCACGGCTCATGAGTCCTTTTCTGTTATGGCATTAGTTGGCCTGCCAGCTTGGTCGGTGTGGTGGATAATCACACGACCCCTCAAGCAGCCATCAAGCTCTGGCCATGATAGCCCTCTGTTCCTGCACAGTGGGCTGCACTGGCTCATTCCTCCGTGCCTTCACACATGGTCTCCCCTCTGCCTAGAATATCCTTCCCCACTGCCTTTGCCAACCAATTTATACTTGTCCTTCAAAAGTCATGTAAGGTCTTTGGGGGACTCCACTGAATGGCCTCACCTAATCCTGGTGGCCCTTGGTACAGGACTAACCTCAGATTGGCAGTCCTTTGACCCCCCCAACCCTCTCCATACCTCTAATCAACCCTCGGGTAAAATTAGATGACTCAGAGAACAGAATTCTGAAAAGCAATTTCCAGTTGCTATCTACAGAGAGATTATAGAAGCAATTGTATCTAACAAACAAACAAACAAAAAAAAACATATCCCTAAAGAAAAGGGATAGATAAAAGAAAGAACTTTTGAAAATTAAAAATAACTGTACAAATATAAATATATACTCGGGAAAATGTCCAGAACATAAAGCAAATTCTGTTGAGAAATACAAGGAAATTTTTTTAAAGTAATCAAGACAAAAATTCCAACTTCCAAATAATCAGAGATCTGAGAAAAACAGAATCACCAAAGAACTAGTAGAAAAAAAATTTCCAGAATGCAAGGAGATACTAGTTTTCAAATTGGAAGAGCCTACTAAGTGCCATGCAGGATAGATGAAATACCAGACCTAGACATGTTGCGAAACTTCCACAAACCTAAGACAGACAGCTTCCAGAAATGAAATGCAGGTCTCTCATACATGTGGCTTTCCACAATTAAACTTTATGCTTAGAAAACAAGTTCACCTTAGAAGTCTCAGCCGAACTATCAGTCAAACGTGAGGGCAAAATACAGACCATTTCATACACACAAAGAATCAAAATAGGACTCCATATACCTTGCAGAGGAAATTGCTTAAGGAAAACTACAGCAAAACCAGAGAGAACCCATGCAAAGGGACACTATGGGATAGAAGGAAAAGTTGAACTACTCCCAGAAATCCAGTGGAAAAAGTACTTGGATGATGACTGCTGTACATCAGGCTCAAAAACAATAGATCAGAATTAAAATAAGAAATGAGTGGGCTCCACGAGATCTTCAAGGAGAATTATGATTCCATGCAAGAGACAAAATGAGCAAGAAGCTAGAAGACAGTACTGATATGGTGATATGGGGATTAAAACATTTGCTTCTGCTCCCAACAAGAAAACTAAGGCTGTTGGTAACTGTAGGGGAAACCAAAAAACCCCCACAAAAACACAATGATCTAAATACCAAGCAAAGAAAAATGTGATGTGATTTTAAATAATTTATAGAGTGTGAGAAGTGGTTCCATTTGACCTTGTTCTTCAAATTGTAAAGCTGTTGTGACATTGGACCTGTAGGAAGAAAGTAGAATCCTCATCGAAAACATGGTTCCACAGTGAACAATGCTTCAGAGCCCGGGCCATAACACTGTAACCTACGGTCCAAGTTAGACTATGTTTACAGAATAAAATGTCAGTGCCTCAGCCTTGGTGATATAAAAGTCAGTGGTCCAGTATACACAGGTGGGAGCAGATGGAAAGGATCAAGGCATGTTTAGATAAGAAACGGAGGTTTAAGAGTATTTACAGGTACTGTGACAACTCTTTAGAGAATTAAAATAATAATGTAATAATAAAAAATTGTGAGGGGGGACTGAAAGAGGAGAGAAAGATGAGGTGTCACGTAAGTGAACTTAACTCTTATCTCTCATAGCAGAAATGTGGAAATCTCTAGACTTGATAAATAGGAGAGTTGTAATACACAATATTCCACCAACCATCATTTTGCTTCTCTTTTTAGTGCCTATAAGGGATATGTGGAGACAAATTTAAACAATCCAGTTTATATTTTCTTTTAAGTTTAAGGAAGTGTGAACTTTTTTGGTTTATTATATTTTTTGTGGTGGGCAAAAAGATTCAAAATTATTCCATCGGAGTGAGCTCAAAATTAAACACACTTAATGAATGTTCGTTATAAAATGAGCCTTTCCCCCATAAAAGGACATTGAATATAAAGGCTGGACCATCCCATCTCCCCTGGCCCCCCTGCTCCCAGCACATAGATGCTCAGGACCACAGTGACCCACAGCTATCAAAGTCGGCGGTGCCACTAAAAAATAAATCGGGCCCCAGGTCACAGAGGGGAAGGACGCCTGCCTCCTGGCTTAGCGGCTAACCATTTGGCAGCTGCCAAATCCCAGTTTGGGTGGAATATCCATATTTTTAAATGTAGACAAATTTTTTCAATCTTTGGTTTGGTTTGGTTTGGGTTGGTTAACCAAAGCAAATACAACTGTGCGCCAAAGTGGCCCAGGAGTGCCAGTGAGCAGGGTCTAAGCCAGACTCAAAGAGCCACGAAGTTGAGAATTCCAAAAGCAGTCTCAGTGGTGGACCCAGGACTGGCCAGTGCGCTGTGAGGCCCAGGACTCTGTGCCATTACCTCTTCCTATATACCAATTTTCTCATCTTGAAATGGGAATCATGACAGCACCCATGTCACAGGGCTGCTCTGATGATAAAAGAGTCATGATGGGTAGCTCAGTTGGTTAGAGCATTGTCCCAATATGCCAAGGTTGCAGGTTTGATCCCCAGTCAGGCACATACAGAAGGCAACCAATGAATGCATAAATAAGTGGAACAACAAATCTATGTCTCCCTCTCTCTCTCTCTCTCTCTCTCTCTCTCTCCCCCCCTCCCTCCCTCCCTCCCTCCCTCCATCTCTCAAATCACGAAAAAAGCAATTTTTTTTAATATTTTGGGGTTTTGTTGTTTTAATTTTTTTATTTTTTATTGATTTCAGAGCGGGACAGGAAGAGAGAGATAGAGATCAATGATGAGAAAGAATCATTGATCGGCTGCCTCCTGCATGCCCCCTACCGGGGATCGAGCCCGCAACCCGGGCATATGCCCTTGACCAGGATCGAACCCAGGACCCTTCAGTCCACAGTCCAATGTTCTATCCACTGAGCCAAACTGGCTAGGGCTAAAAAACATTTTAATAAAGTAAGTAAAAAAAAATAAAGAGCGATGATGTGTAAAATGTTCAGAACATGCCCCTATACACTCAGAACAAGTCAGTTATGTATTGGCTGTGGTTTGAGCCACTGCCTTTCTCTGTGGGAAACTACTAAGGGACCGATTCATCTGCAGGGCAAAGGAACGGAGTAACAAAATGAGGAGAGAGGAAGGGGACGGGGACCTGTATAAGTGCCTGCACTACGTGGAATATCAAGTTTCAGGTGGAAAGCTCCTAAGGACAGCAATTGGCCCTTAATCATCCACATCTGACCTTCTGGATTGCACATACACCATGCCCCAAAGGCAGGCAGCAGGGCTCCCGAGGAGAGAGGAAGCCCCACAGCTCAGCCTGGCAGCCTTCTCCATGCCCAGGTGAGCAGGCTGCTAGAGCTGGCAGAGGCCAGCCCCCCGCAGCAGGACCCAGCCCACAGCAACTCTGGCAGCAGCATCACTGCCTCTCTCGCAGCTGCACGGCCACCACCCAGGGTCTGAGAGACTGGGGTTGCCCACAAGCCATGCTCATGCACTGGTGACTTAGATGAAGGGAGCTCTGTTCCTTTAAGCGCTGTCACAGTTTCAGACATTGAACATTCCTGGGCCACATCAAATGGGGAGGGGGATCCCCAAGACTTTCCTCTTCTACAGCACAGAGCCGCTCTGCACACATGTGCTCTCGGGTCGTCCATCCACAAACGTGGCCGGGATACTTCATTCAAGGGGAAAGGGCTGGACACCAACTCCTAGGTCCCTGTGCCAGAGAGACCCGGAGGCCTTTTTCAGGAAGTTTCCATAAAAGATGTGCACTGGGCTGTAATCTCCCTTCCAACCATGAAAACTCCACAAATCTCTTCTTATGAAGCACTAGAGACCCAGTGCATGAAATTTCATGCACTGGGGGGATCCCTCAGCCGGGCCTGCACTCTCTCAGTCAGGGACCCCTCGGGGGATGTCCGCCTGCCAGCTTAGGCCCACTCCCTGCTGGTAGTGGGACATCCCTCTCGCAGTCCGGGACCTCTCACTCATTACCACCTGCCTGCAGTGGAGGCGGGAGAGGCTTGCACCACCACCACTGTGCTCGCCAGCCCTGAGACCAGCTTCTGGCTGAGCGGTGCTCCCACAGGGGGAGCACACTGACCACCAGGAGGCAGCTCCTACATTGAACGTCTGCCCCCTGGTGGTCAGTGCATGTCATAGCAACCAGTCGTTTTGCTGTTCGGTCAATTTGCATATTAAGGTTTTATTATATAGGATTCCTCTCCATACCACCACTTCCCCTCCTGCCAGCATCACTCCGGAGGTTTCCTCACCCAGGAACCCCTCACGGGGCTGAAACATCTGACACTGGACACGCCATGAGCCCCTGGTGGGCATATACTCCTGCTCTAGCCATCTCTGCTTACTGCCCAGGTCCTGTTGAAGGAAAGCTTTCAACACGTGCTCACGGACTTGAGGTAAATTCACACTGGGGATTTTTTTAAATCTCCATTTTAAATAGTCACAGCATGTGAAACGTACATTACAAATAGTTATCTATGGTTGCACTGGGTCTTGAGCTCTCTGGTCTTTGGAGAACATGGTAACAAACTATCTTTTTAAAAATAAATGTTTAAATTACAGTTGTTGAAAATGTATGTAACTGCCATGGAAACACCACACAAAAAATACTTAACCATTTCACACCCACCAACAATGCAGCAAAGTTACGTCTGTAAGACATTTTTGAATCAATTGTACCTTGAAGAGTCGTCAAGTTAACTCCACCTCCTGTTCACAGTCAGCCTTGAACCAGACAATACCCGGCTGATGCACCCCTGTTCTCCTTAGATTGACCACTTGGCACAATTGCACTCACAGCTGATACGAAGCTACCCTATTGAAAACAACAAAATCCTCGCTACTCCTTACGTACGAAAGTAAATATGTGTAAAGAAAAATAATCTGCGAGTCATTATTGGTATTTGCTACCCTCTGGTGGTCAACCCCGTTTCTGCACCAGAAAACTGGAAACGGTATGCACCTCACAGATGGCCCCTCTGAGGGTCATCCCGGCTAAAGCCTTCAGCCCCTGGACTTCCCCAGCCTCCGAGCAAGTCCTGCTGCTCTGCTCCCCTTGTGCGCGCTCACACGTGTGTGTGTGTGTGTGTGTGTGTGTGTGTGTGTGTGTGTGTACACCAAGGAAAGAATGTCAACCCAAGTAAAAGGACATGAGCAAAGCACACATAATGCTTCTAAAAAGACAAACATGCACCTGACGCAGGACGACCAGGACGAACCTCCATGAGAACCGCTGACCGGCCTCCTCACAAGTGTCAGCAGAATAAACATCAGTGTTTAAGTCATCGATCTCCATGATGCACACACTTGACTTCCTACATGCTCAACACACTACTCTGCGGATCCATAGCCTCTCTCACTCCATCCTCCACTGGGGCCTCTATTTGAAGGGCAGAGGCCTCACTGTGCTCATTATCAGAGTGTTTTCGTTTCTATCCAACCCCACGCACCCAGTCTCCCCACCGAGCCCTGGGGTGTACAAGGTCCTGTGGAGACGCTGCTTTTCCAGCCCTGGCTACTGGAGGGGTCAGGCTCTGGAGGACAGGGTGCCTCCGGCTTCTCCTAAACACGCCTGCCTGGGAGTTCTTCTAAAATATGGTGCCCATCAGGTAGGCAACTGCTTTTCTCTAGAACTTTCACCATTACGTTTAGTATTTGTAGTGGAATGGGTAGATGGGTGGGTGGGTGGATAGGTGGATAAATAGGTGGTGGATGGATGGGTGGATGGGTGGATGGATGGGTGAGTGGATGGATGGGTGGGTTGGTGAATGGTTGATGTGTGGATGGAAGAGTAAAAATACTTCCATGGTATTTGGTGCTCTATTGAGCCCTGCACTGAGACTAAAAAAAAAAAAGACATGATCTCTGCTCACTAAATGTTCTGTTAATAGTCATAAAAGTGAGATAAGTCTAGCCCTGGCTGGTGTCTCTCAGTGATTAGAGCATCAGCCCACAAATGGAAGGGTTGCAGGTTCGACTCCTGGTCAAGGGCACATACCTGGGTTGCAGAGTCGATCCTTGACCCTGGTTGGGGCAAGTGCAGAAGGCAACCAATCAATATGTCTCTCTCTAATCAATGTTTTTCTCTTTCTCTCCCCCTCCCTTCGTCCCTTCCACTCTCTCTAAAAATCAATAAAGCTTGACCAGCATGGTTCAGTGGTTGAGCCTGGTCAAGGCGCATGTCCAGGTTGCAGGCTTGATCCCCAATAGGGAACATAAAGGAGGCAGCCGACAATGATTTTCTCTCATCGTTGATGTTTCTATTTCTCCCTCTCCCTTCCTCTTTGAAATCAATAAAAACATTAAAATAAAAATATTAAAATCAATGGGAAAAATATCCTCAGGGCATGATTAACAACAAAAATGACATCAATCTAAATAACAAGAAATGAACATAAAATGATCGCAAAAGAAAATAAAAGTAGGTGATCTCCTAGCAAGAATTAAACAGACAAACCCCTGATGGTTTTATCGGGGTAGCCACAGAAATTGAGGTTATTAATTTAGGGGACTGAGTGAGCTTCAACTCAGAGAAAGGGTCATGGTCATCATGCAGGTAGAATGTCACACTCTGCCACGAGCTGGCCACCCCCTTCCCCAACCAGTGACAGAAGCACACAGGCAGCACTGCAAAGCCGGATGCAGGAGCCAGAGACCAGGGGGAGAACACTGATGTTGGGACATCTCTGGGGATGTGCCTGAGCCGGGTGATGGGGAAGTTCCAAAGCAAGACCAGAGGGCAGCAGAGACACGCAGCCTTGCCCAACCCAGTGCAAGCCTGAGTTACTGCACCACCTGTGTCATTTAAGGCCACCTCTGACTCAGAAGCACACTCAGATGCCCCAACCTCCTCTTCCTTATTATTCTAACTTTCCATGGCCCTGTATGGTCAGATGATCTTAGAAAGGTCATCCAAGGACTCTCTTAAAAAAGTGGACTCTACCACCTCCCACAGACCCTTTATTCATGTCCAACAATGCTCACTGTCAGGAAGGCCGTGTGTCTACCACAAGTTCTGAGAATTCCAGCTGAACCAATGTCTTCCCTTTGCTCTCCCTTCAGCCCCACAGGTGGGAAAAGTTGCCCACCATCTGACATACTGCTCCCATGATGACTCAAAAAGATGGTTGTTCAGTCTCTTCTCTCATGACCACGTGTCCTTCAATGAACCCCAGGAGAAAAGCCACACGGCATAGACTCCACTGCTCCCATCCCATCCCACACACACAGCTGACCACGGCCATGGCCACTTTTCAGCTGCATCTAGACTCAGCCTCCCAATTCTCCACCCTCAGCTCCAAGTAGCTACCACCATCGAGAAGTGAGCATGTGTTGTAAACACTGTTTATCCTCACAACCTCCGTATACCTGAACTTCATTATATAAAGGCCCACGTCCCTTGTAATGAAGTGACAGCCTACATGAATGGGTGACTTAGTACATGCAGGCACAGGTACCAACTCTCTCGGGCCCTCCTACAGCTCCTTGAGGGAGTGCTGTCAGTATGTTCAGAGGCCTGGGGAGCTTCAGTCCCTAGCCTGGGCCATGCAGAGGCAGGATGCAAGTCCAGAGAGGCTGCTTCCAAAGTGCCTGCCATTCGTGGCCTCGCTGTGGAGTCCAGAGCAGGCACACATGCCATCTGTTTCCAGGCATGCTGATCTCACCCGTGTCACCAGAACCACACCGCATGGGGCCCCTTCCCTGGGCCTGGGCCTGGCCCGGCACTGGGCACTGGGGCAAGGTGGTGAGGAGGAGCACGGCTCCTACCAGCTGCAGTCCTGCTGAATGGCACGTGAGGTGCTTCCTGCTCCGGGGCTCGCTGGCTGGCTCTCGGCCTCCATGACCCAAAGTTGTAACTCAGGTAATTTGCAGCTCAGGCACACATGTGCTGGACAGGCTGCTTCTGTTCCTACTTAACTCTATCCCATCTTTCAATAATAGCTATGTAGGTGATCTCCTAGCTACAGCCTGGGGATGATAATTCCACCTAGCAGGTGATCTCTCTCCCTCTCCCTTCTCTCTAAAATCAATCTTATCTACACAACATGGAGCCATCTACTCCCTTAACCAGGGTCAAAGGCCACATATTCTGTGCCCATCTCAGGTTAAATTCTTTTATTTCTCATGCCTCAGTTTCCCCCAGATGTAAGGTGCATGGGTATACCAATGGAAATAAGTTAACATCTGTAAAGCACTTATCACAGGAATGGCTTATAGTAAGGGCCCAATAAATATCCGCTCATAATAATGCTGCTAAAGAGACACGTTAACTCATTGAATTTTCACAATGTTTCCATGAGATGACTATTTTTGCCTCATTTTTAGCAATGAGAAAACTAAAGCTCAGAGAAATTGAAAGTAGCCCCAGGCCCACTCCACCATAGTGTCCCACCACCCACAGCAGCAGGCCCTGAGCCTGTCCCTGGTGAGGTCTCCTTCCTGCCTACAGCTGGGAGTGGTGGCCTCACATGACAGGACAGTCACCTGAACTCCCAGCATCTGTCCTTTGCCAGGTGGACCATGGCCTGAGAGGCCCGAAGACCTCCCTACTGCCCCCCAGGTTCCCGGGCCAACAGTCTAGCCCCAGAGGGATTTGAGCCTCTCCATACCACCAGAATCTCACCAGGCAGGTGACAGTCTTGCCAAAAGCTGGTGAGACAAGAAAGGTCCGACTGATCATCTCCCTCAAAGAAATGAGAGGAGCAGAAACGGTGTTTTCTGGCTGCCGCCCGGGTGGACATCATTTGCTCAGTCCCTGGGCCCCACACCAGATGGGTGTTCCCGCCTCCCACACCCCACCTGCCTGGAGCCGTGGTCGGCAAACTGCGGCTCACAAGCCACACGCGGTTCTTTGGCCCCTTGAGTGTGGCTCTTCCTAAGCCTTAGTAGTACCCTAATTAAGTTAATAACAATGTACCTACCTATATAGCTTAAGTTTAAAAAATTTGGCTCTCAAAAGAAATTTCAATCGTTGTACTGTTGATATTTGGCTCTGTTGACTAATGAGTTTGCCGACCACTGGCCTAGAGGCAGTCCTCCTCACAGAGCACGTGCTTATGAAGCCGACGTGAAGGGTAGTGCCTGGAGCAGGACCGCAGAGAGGAAGGGAGAAGAAGGCCTGTTGTTCTGGGCCAGGGGCTGCGTAGAGTTGGAAGGAAGAGGTAACAACGTCCTTCTTCCCAGTCACTATGGGAGTGAATGAGGGTTGGGTGAAGGGCACAAGAACATGTACTGAGCACTTGCCTCTGCTAAGAATCTGGCCAGGTGCTCAGTGGTTAGAGCATCGGCCCTCTCACCGAAAGGTCTCGGGTTCGATTCCTGGTCAAGGGCATGTACCTGGGATGCAGGTTCCATCCCCGGCCCTAGTGGGGGGGGCGGGCAGGAGGCAAACAATCAATGTTTCTCTCTCCCTCTCCCTTCTCTCTAAAATCAATAAAACATTTCCTTGGGTGAGGATTAGAATAATAATAATAATAAAATAAAAGATTAGGGAGACTTTTCAGAGAAAACAACAGGCTAACTTCATTGACATTTCACACTCCCTCTACTTCAGCCTCCTAACTCAGGGTGACTTCCCAGCCTCCTTGGGAAAGGGCTGCCCGGCCTCTCCACTCGCACCCTCCACCCTTGCCAAACATCTTAGTTTCCTGGTCCTTTTGTTCCTGCTAATCATTTAATTTGACATGGCATTTTGGACATAAATTAGAGGACGGCTATTATGGCAAGCCTTGAGGAGAAAATCTGAAAGTACTGAGAAATGTTATGGAAATGAGAGATAACCATGTAAAGTAAGACATCTGGGCAAAGTTTAAAAGGACCCTGTATGCTCAGCCTTGAATGAGTGTCACTGTGGGGAGCCGCGGTGACAGTTTTCTAATACACAAGGAATGCACGTCGGAGAAAGGGATCCATTTTTTCACTCATCAGTGAGAGCAGAACGAGCAGGACCGGCTCAGGTTTCAGCCCAGAGAACATCTGTCATGTGTTTGAGCCACAGGAGAGGAGGAGCTGCCAAGAGGGCTGGTGAGATCATCCTCCCAGACGCTGGCAATGAGGTCACAGTGGCCAGGGTTGCTGTCCATCAGGGCCGAGGGCGCAGAGTCCAGGCCTGCCAAGCTCTGCCAGGGGTCTCCCACCACTTGGCAAATCCACCTCCTGGACAGGGCAGGTGACGGGGGGCGGGGTGGGGGTCATTGTTGCTTCAGACACCCAAGAATCCGAGACACCGTGCGCCTCTGTAGACGCATCAGATCGCCTCATACCTGGAGGCCAGAATCCAGGCATTTGTTTCCTGGAAAAGCCCATTTAGTCCTTCCCTACAGGCAAGTCCAATCTTCCCAGTATCAGCAGCAGCAGCACCAGCAGCACCAGTGCCACTTCGGTAAGAGCACTAGCTATTGAGTACTTGCTCTACACCAGCACAGCACCCTCACTTGTGCCTCACATCAGCGGAAAGCCCATTTTACAGAAGGAGAAACTGAGGCAGAGAGCTGCTAACTGGCCCATGAACCCACTGCTGGTCACGTCCAGGCTGAGACTGGAGCCCAGGGTATCTGGCTTCAGAGCCCACGGGCAGGAGAAGGCCTCCACTCTGCTGGGAATGAAGCACGCGTGTCAGACGCCCAACAAGGAATTGATGGCAGTGCGGCCCTGCAAGAGCCTCTGGTGTCGGCAGGGGCTGGCCCCTCAATGATGGCCCAGAGCCTGGAGAATGCTGCCTTTCAAAAATCACCCATTCTGTCTCCCCTACCAGCACCCACGCCACTGCTCCAGACCTGGGATATTTCACATCAGCTCTTTGCTGGGAGGCCACCCACCTCCCTGCACCTGCCCCACTGGACTCTGCCACCCTCTCCCCGTGGTAGCCACTGTGCTTTTCTCCACGCTCCTCACAGGGCTGGGAGGCCACTGTGACAAAGGCTCCTGTGCAGACTTCTGACCCATCTTTATGGTGCATCACGGGCTCATCTGGCTTCTCTCCCTTTGCCTCTCTCTGGTGTCCTGAAACAGCTTCTATCACAGACACGAAGTCAGTTTCCTCAGCATTAGACACCCTGTGGGTGCCCTGGCCTCACCCTGTGCCTGCATGACAAGCTTCTCCTGGGGCCTCGTTCATCCCTTGGACGGTTCAGCCCAGGAGAGCAGCTGAGCCACTCCCCATGCGGGACCTCAGAGCTGCACATCCGCTCACCCACTTCAAGAGCCACCAAAACACAGGCGCAGGGGCAGTGCCCAAGGTGGGCGTCAGTCACTGGCTTGGCACTGTTTTCAGCGTCACAGCTGTGCCCCTGGCGGGAAGGGTGGCAGGCTTCCTGTGAATGGGACAGACCTGGGAGAAGTGATTAAGGAAGAATCTTCCTACTATTCAGACGACTGTGTGCTGATGTCAGGCCTGGAATCAGGTGAATGAAATGTATTCCTTGTTGATGGCAACGCTGGATCAAGCCACCAATGTGTATCCATGGGCATCTTCATTTTTTTCCAGCTTCACCAAACTCAGTGGAGCTCGAAGCAGGCTTTTCCCTCATGCAAAGAGACAGAGAGGACTCAGAGAACACAGTGCTGAGTCCTGAGGGTGAGGAGGGGGCCTTCCAGAACTTTCTCTCCTGGCCACTCTTTCCAAACCAGTATATGGAGAGTGGGGGAAGGGGAGGCAGAAAAGGCCTCTGGGGGTCTGACCTCATGGACTCCAGCCTGCAGTGCTGATGCCACACCCCAAATGGCGCTGTGGACTCAGCCAAGTCCTGCCAGCCTCATCTACACGGGGCAGCTCAGGCTGCTTTTCAGTAGACATGCTTGTTCCGAACCAGCCATTCTCCCAGAGACACCTTCTGTGGCTCTCTTGCCACAGTGCAATGTATCCGCACTGTGATCAGCAACACACAGCTGGCTGCAGATGAGCGGGCAGACCCCGTGGTAACAGTGTGTGGGAATGTTCTGTGTGGCCAACTGGCACTCTTGGTCTCTACCTAGTGACCAACCATCTTACACCAACTGTGGCTCAGGAAGCTCAGCTCCTGGAATTATCACCCCCAGGACATGCAGAGAATGAACAGGGAGGTAAGTTCAATGAGCATCAGCTACCTTCATGGCGCCGATAGCCTGGAAAGTCACCGCTGATCTCAAAGGGGTCAGCATCACGTTGAATCTTGCACTCTTGTT
This sequence comes from Myotis brandtii, assembly GCF_000412655.1. Lineage (NCBI taxonomy): Eukaryota > Metazoa > Chordata > Mammalia > Chiroptera > Vespertilionidae > Myotis > Myotis brandtii. The sequence goes on along the minus strand of NW_005353692.1, from coordinate 132,417 downwards.
CTTAATAGGGGAATGGTACTGCCCATCTGGGTCACAGACCCGAACCTGTGGTGGGGAGAGGCAGTGGAAAGAGAGGTGGGTTAACAAAAGAGAAGAACATGGCACCCCCAGCAAGGAGGTCAGGCAGCTCCCACCTGCCCACAGAGGAAGTCTCATGGCCTCACATCCTGCAACCTCCCTCAGGAGACAGCAGGGCAGGTGTCTCCCCAGGAGATGCTGACAAGGAAAAGCAGATTTTCGGGTTCGGCAGTGGCCCTGACAAAGACAGGCGTGAGGACCGCTATCATCAACCCAACACCAGAGCCTGAGAGTGAACACCGTCCATAAAGCCACTAGAGTTGTTGAGATATAATCCACACCATAACGCCCCCTTTTAAAGTGTGCAATTCAATGGTTTTTCATATATCCACAAAGTTGTACAATCATTGTCACTATCTAATTCCAAAACATTTCATCACCCCAAAAAGAAGCCCCATACCATACTCCCCACCCTCAGGTCCCAACAACCTTGATCTACTTTGTATCTCTAGGCATTTGTCTATTCTGGACATTTCATGTAAACGGAATCCTACAACATGTGGCTTTTGTGTCTGCTTCTTTCACTTAGCACACTGTTTTCGATTTCCATGTATGTTGTAGTGTGTATATAAGTACTTCATTCTTATTTATGGCCAAAATGATATTCCATTGTATGGACCTACCATATTTTGTCTATTCATTCATCAGTTTATAGGTATTTGTGTTGTTTCTACGTTTTTGGCTGTTATGAATAATTATGCTATGAACATTTGTGTACAAGTTTTTATGTGGACAGATGTTTTCAATTCCCTTGTGGACAGTGTTTTCATATGTACCCAGGAGTAAAATTGCTGGGTCATATGAAACCTTTACAGTTTTGAAGAACTGCCAGTCTTTTCCAAATCAGCAAAACCATCTTACATCCCACCAGCAACGTATGAGGGTTCTGATTTCTCTAAATCCTTGCCAACACTTGTTATCATTGTCTCTTTTATTAGAGAGACTACAGTGGGTGTGAAGTGGTATTTCAATGTGATTTCATTGGCATTTCTCTAACAACAATGATGTTCAGCATCTTTTCATGTACTTATTGGCCATTTGTATATTTTCTTTGGAGAAGCGCCAATTTAGATTTTTGCCCATTTTTTAATTGGGTCATATATCTTTTTCATTGTGGGACTATAATAATTCCGTTTATATTCTGGATAGTAGAGCCTCATGATATACATAATCTGCAAATATTTTCTCCCATTCTGTGAATTGTCTTTTTTTTAAGCATAAAAGTTTGCTAATTTTGATCAAGTCTAACTTACCTATTTTTTGTGTGTGTGTGTTGAATCTATAGATTGCTTTGGTTAGTACGGGCATTTTAATGATGTTAATTCTTCCTATCCATGAACACGATATGTTATGCCCAGATTTCAGGATCCCCAAGAACCCACATCAGGGAGTCAGCCAGTCCGATGTAAAAGCATAAGAGTCTTTATTCGAGCTAGCTTGGCTCCCCCACCTTGCCGACACAGCGACAGGAAGCAGAGAGAGAGAGAACTCTGTGTGGAGAGGGGTTTTATAGGGGGTTGGAGTAAGGGGAGGAGAAAGGGCTGTGGCCTTCCTCGCCCTTTCATTCCCCCCTTTGTCTTGGAACTTCCGGCTCAATCATGAGACGGACTGCATTTCTATTCCACCGTTGCTAGAGGCCCGAACTGGGCACACAGAACTATCAACTGAACTATCCCTATATGCTTAACAAATGGTCCGGTGGAAGGGAAAGAAACCATTTTAGCTTTAGCAACTTCTATTGAAATAGGATTTTTCTTCTTAAAACTCCTCCATGGCTATCAAAAAGCCAAATCAAGATTAATTTATCTACTGTATTCAATGTGGCCTGATGTTTGCATAAACACAACAAGAATGGTAACCGGCCACCTTTGCTGGAATCTCATGGTTGAATCTTAATGTGCCCCATAGGGCCAGGAAGCCAAGCCACCCAGCTGCCATCAGGCCTGCCTGCAGTATCTGCTGAGTTAGGTGAATTCCTCACCCGTAGCAACTCCACCTGAGCCTACACTCCAGGTTTTTAAGGCCCATCTCAGTAGCCCTCCTACCCATTGCGGCCCAGAGTGTGTGGGGGTTCTGCAGGGACGCAGAGGCATCCTTACTGCTCCCCTTCTACTCTTACCAACCGCCAGTGATGGTAGGGCATCGGCCTGACGCTC
>NW_005353692.1:105565-129148 GCF_000412655.1 Myotis brandtii | reverse complement strand
CCAATCTCCTGGTCTGTGCTGATGAGGAGTTGGGGTTGGGCTGGTCTCGTACAGATTCTAGGGCCCGTTGCCTTCCTTTCACAGGCAGGGGGAAGGGCCCATGAAATCTCTGCCCTGAGGAACTGTGAGCCCCACCCTTAAATGTCCCAATCAGACTAGAAAAGCCACAAATACCTTTTAAATCTACCCCAGAATTCCAAAATCCCAACCCAGCACAGAATATCACATAGCAAATCAAAGTTCCCAGCAAACAAACAGACAGAGATGTTTACTAGTTAGGCGGGCCGATTCCACCTCTGACAGAGAGCAAGTGCCCTTAGGGAAAGATCCCAGCGGCCGCTCAGGGCGCAATGCTATCGGTCAGAGCACTCAGCCTCAAAGAAATCAAGCGTGTGGGTTTTTTTTTTTTTTTCGCAGACTTCCACACTTATATGTAACTTACCTATTTTTTCTTTGACTGCTTGTGCTTTTGGTATCACATCTAATAATACATAATTGCTTAAATCAAGGTCACAAGGATTTACACCTATGTTTTCTTCTAAGAGTTTTATAGTTTTAGCTCTTACAGTTAGATCTATGATCCATTTTGAGTTCATCTGTATATATGGTACGAGGTAAAGATCCAACTTTATACTTTTGCATGTGAATATTCAGTTGTCCCAGCATGTTTGTTGAAGACTTTTTTCCCCATTAAACTATCTTGTCACCATTGTTGAATATCAATTGACCATAAATGCAAGGGTTTATTTCTAGACTCTCTGTCCTATTCCACTGTGGAGATAGATAGAGATAGATAGATAGATAGATGTATATCCTTATGTCCATACCACACTGTCTTGATTACTATAGCTTTGTAGTACGTTTTTAAATCAGAAGTGTGAGTCCACCAACTTTGTTCTTCTTTATCAAGATTGTTACCACTATTCTAAGTCTCTTACATTTCCATACAAATTTTAGGACCAGTTTCTTAATTTCTGCAGAAAAAAAGGCAACTGCGATTTTGATAGTGATTTCATTCTATTTACTGACCCATTTTTGATCAAGTGATAAACCAGCACCCCCAAAGTGGGATGCCTCCCACAAAACATCTGTGTTGCTGCTGCTGTTCTGTACTATATGTATGGGGGAGGGGGACGAAGGCAGCCTAAATGTCCATGGAATGGCTTTAAAATCAAATCTTACTTACCAAAGAGTATTCTATGTATGCTCCTATCTTCTACAGACTAGGTAGCTTCCTATCACTTTTCTTTCTTGTCTAACCTACTTTCTAATCTCTGGTGCATTAGATGAATGCTAAGCCAGTGGGTCCAGCTTCTGGAAGAGGGCTGTCCAGGTCACTGAGGCCCCGTGAGGGAGGAAGAGATAGGGAGAGCTCACACCTGTAGCTCTGCTGCCCTCCACCCCATCTCCCAGTGGAGTGATGCCATAGTGATCAGGAAATGTGCAGGCATCTGGGGTCATGGGCACAGGCAGCGCCTGGGGCCTGAGGGCTGCACCAGGGAAGCTGCAAAGAAGCCTTTGTTACGTCCAAGCAATTCAAGGGCTGTGGGCAGGGGGGTTAACAAACAGAATTGGGTCCATTTTAAGTCTGTTTTCCTCACATTTTTATTAAACTTTTGGCATCCATGACATTTATCTGCTGACAAGAACTTGCAAGCAACAAAAAGGAGTGAAGTGCAAAAGGAAAATCTATAGGAAAGCAGGAGCAAGCCTGACTGCAGGCCTTTTTACAGATTTAAATGTGGCTGTGGTCCAGGATTTTAACTGGATACAGGAAATGCTGCCGAGGAAAGGAAAGGAACTGGTGTTTCTGAGCCTCTGCGAAGAGTGCTGTGAGCCCCGGACCACGGCTGGAGAAGCCGCCTTCACCTCACTGTCTAACTACCTGGGCCGCATCCCGGGAAGCTGGGCAGTGGCCCTGAGCACCTGTGACAGTATCCACCCAGCAGCTCTCGTTTTATCACCTGCAACACGGAAAGGTAGTGTCCTACCTCCTGCAAAGCAGACACTAACACCCTAAATACCCAACAATAGTGACTGAGTACATAAGTCATAGATCATTTATTTCACAGTCTTTCACAGCAGTGTTAACAATGACCAGGCACGTGTGTTTACTATTCACAGAAACATCTGACATATAAGGTGAAGCTGAGATTAAAGTTATAAAGAAGAATTCATGAGAGGATCTCATTCAGTAATCTCAAAGATATTTCTGTCTTTAGATAGGTAAGTCACCATGGAGAAAAGTCTAAAAAGTTATACGTTAAAGTATGACACACACTATGTCAGGGTAATAGCATCTCAGACCACTTTAATTTTTTCCTGTTTGTTTATCTGCATTTTCCAGTTAGTTGTCAACAGCCGAGCAGGAGTGGTAATGAGAACAAAGCCCTGACCTGCAGCCCAGGAGGCCAAGAGCCAGACCCGGGCTGGGAGCAATGAGATCACACACACAGGAAATGAGGTAAGGAGGAACCACTCACTTATCCAGGAGGTTGTCCCTTGGTATCCGAACCTCCTCAAATATTAAAATCCCATTATCCACACCAGGCGGACCCAGAGAGAGCAGAACAGAAATGGAGCTGCAGGGCGAATCCACGCCAGCCTCAGAAATGCTGGCCCTGCTACTCCCAGGCCCCGCCCGCTCCACACAAATGCAAAGCCCTTTCCAGAAGTGCGATGCACTGTGTGGGGGCTGGGGGTGGGGGTGCTCTTTGCTGCTACCTTAAATGGCTGTGCCTTTCTGGGGCTCAGGTAGAGTCTCTGAGGCCACGCCTGCCTGTCTGAGCAGTTGCTGTGATGGGAAAGGGCGCGCTCCAGGCAGCAGAAAGAATGTCAGACAGAACAGAAAGGGGAGGAAAGCCCTTACTCCCCCAGGATCACAGAACACGGGTGCCTCTCCCTCCCGAAGCCTCCATCCCAACAGATGGGCAAATGTGTTAAGCAAATGCCTAAAAGACAAGGAAGATGGCCACAAGGACAAGGATAGCAGCGGGTGGTGAGCAACCCGACCATCAGCAGGCTTCTGAAACCTGCCAACCCACTTCCTCATGACATGTCGCAGCTGGGTCCACTTGTTCACCCACCCTGGGAAGCCTTAGTCTGGGGGGAGAACATCTCTATTTAGAACATTGCCCTGGACAAGGACACACTTGAATTTGGGAGCTCACAGGACAACACGCAGGCTTTCTGAAGTGGTGGTGTTTCAGTGTCTGCCCCACCTCATGTCGTAAAATGTTTCCCCCCACGTCCCGCGTGGTTCAGGGTTCAATATCTGGAAGAGGAGCCGCACACAAATGAAATAGAAAAGACAAGAGATAATTTGGAAATATTGGGGGACCAGGCGGGTAAGTCCAACTAAAGAGGAAGGACTTCCCCCCGTGCTCAGTCCGCACCGACCTTTTATAGTCTGAGGTAAACAATGCAGTGGTTACCATAGTTACAGTTCTTGTGAGTTTCACCTGTTTTGATCATGTTTACACTCCCTGTACTTCCCTCAGCCCATTAGCTTCCAATTCAATTCTTTGCACAGAAGTATGACTGGTCAGTATGACTCGGTCTGAATTTATTGTATGATAGGCGGCTTTCCCGTTAGATGACCCGTCAGTAAAAACAGTTAATGCTCCAGGGATAGGTTCCTGTCTAGTATTTTTTGGTATAATAATGGGGGTAAAATATAAAAATTGTAGTAGTTTATCTTTTAATAGGTGACAGCTAAGTTCCCCTGAATATCCACTTAGTCCAATTTGCCAATTTAAGTCAGTTTGAAATAACATTTCTAATTGCTTCACAGTGAGGGGAAGATAGATGCATTTTGGTTCTTCTCCTCTAAGCTGCCTGCAACGCTTTCTAAGCTGAAATATCAATTGAGCTATCAGTTCTACATAAGTAATAGCAGTTTTAGAAGACTGATGGCCTAGGTGGACCCATTCAATAATAGCGGGAGAGTCTTTATTTTGGAAGATGACTCCAGTGGGACTATTTGCAGTATGGTTAATCTGTCCCAATAAAGGCAATTCAGGCTGTACCCGTGCTACTTGGGCTGAGGATATCGCCTGCTCAATTCTTAGCAACTCCTTTCTGGCTCCATTTGTTAGTGTTCTGGGTGAGGAAAGGTTAGAGTCACCTCTAAGTATATTGAATAAATTTGTCATTTCTCCCGTAGAGCACTCAGTAACACTGATACGGGGGCACTGTCAGAGGCGGGGCCAGCCAGGGCTTTGGTCCTGGTTCCCACGGGACACATGCAAAGCTCTCGCAGACACACCTGCAGCCCAGTCCTGCGGCCTCGCAATGCCCAGTGCTCAGTGGGTGAAACACTTGAAGGGACTGGGGTAAGACCACCCCTCCACCAAAGGATTGCCTTCTTCCCTCCTCTCTCCCCCTGCCCTTTCTTCTCTCTCATTTTTTATTCATCCTTCCTCATCTGTTTCTTGGCTTGGTTTGGCTTGATCTTGGCTGGGGATGACCAGTGAAGCCCACAGGAATGGCCCCCCTTCACTGAGCACTATGGGTTGAACTGTGTGTCCCCAAATCCATATGTTGGAGTCCTAACCCCCAGGACCTGTGAATAGACCTTCTTTGGAGATGGGATCTTTATAAAGGTAAACAACTCAAAATGAGGCCATTAGCGACTGGTATCCTTATACTAGTAAAAGGGGGAAATTTGGACACAGACACACATGGGAGAACATCATGTGAACATGAAGACACCTATAAGCCGAGGACAGAGGCCTGGAGCAGACCCTTCCTCAGCCTCAGAAGGAACCAACCCTGCCCACACCTTGATCTCAGACTTGTAGCCTCCAACTAGTCTATGGAGTCAAGCTTAGGATGCATCAGGGGCCTCGTGGGCACCGGCACCAGAGGCTGGGGCTTAGGGGCAGGAAAGAGAGTCCTCAACCTGCCCCTGAGAGCCCGCAAGTCCAAGGAGAGGGGACGATGCCGCTCAGGGCAGAGCTGCCTCCTCAATAGGCATCAGAGGCTGGGAGGAAAGGAGACCAATGCATATGTGTAAGTGGCACCCCTCGATGCGCTCTAGCCTGTACAGACTCTAACCAGGCCTCAGAGTCAGTCTTCCTGCCTCACTGTCTGGGAGAGCTGGGCTGGACTCTCCTCAGGCAGGTGGGAGCAGGCAGGAAGTGCCAATGAGGGCAGGAGGGTGTCTCCTGGGGACTCACCTTCTTTGTAAATCATATCAACCACAGTCACTCCTGGGTACAAGCTTCCATTTTGTCTCAGACAGGAATGATAAAGCAGTGGGGCCCTAAGGAAGGCGAAGAAATGGTAATTAAATTCTGCTTCTAAAGACAGGAGTAAAACCCTGGCTGGTGGCTCAGTTGGTGGAGTGTTGCCCTGTACACCAAAAAGGTTGTGGGTTCATGAAACAGGTTGCAGGTTCAATTCCTAGTCAGGACACATACATAGGTTGTGGGTTTAATCCCCCATTAGAGTACGTACAGAAGGCAACCAATCAATGTTTCTCTCTCACATCAATGTTTCTCTCTTTCTCTAAAAAATCAATAAACATATCCTCAGGTGATGATTAAGAAAAAAAAAAAAAGATAGGAATAAAGCTTTACAACTTCCTGGGGCAAGACACAGTTGATCGCAGATAACACTGTATAACATCTAAATGTCTGGTCAGTTTTATCATCACAAATATTACAAGACTAGAGGCCCGGTGCACAAATTCGTCCACCAGTGGAGTCCCTGCGAGATCAGGCCGAAACCGGCTCTCTGACATCCCCCAAGTGTTTGCGAGAGGGCGCAGGCCAGGCCAAGGGACCCCACCGGTGCACGACTGGGGCCGGTGAGGGACACGGAAGGTTGGCCAGCTGGGGAGGGGCCTTGGGATGGCTCCAGGGTGTGTCTGGCCTATCTTGCTCAGTCCCAATTGGCCAGACCCCAGCAGCAAGCTAACCTACCAGTCTAAGCGTCTGCCCCCTGATGGCCAGTGCATGTCATAGCAACTGGTCGACTGGTTGACTTTCTGCCCCCTGGTGGTCAGTGCACATCATAGCGATCAGTTGAGTATTAGCATATTACACTTTGGTTGAACGGATGACCGGGAAGACCTGACACTTAGCATATTAGGCTTTTATTATATAGGATAGATACCACACTGTGCTTGGGTTTTCAGGGTCAAGTGCTCACCGGGGAGCAGTGATGGTAAGGAGAATCATTCTCATTTTCTGTGGTGACCAACCTTGACACCGTCCAACCACAATAGCTGGGCAAAGACCACAGCATAGTTCCCATGCATGGCATTTCCGATGTACATCTTTTCAGCATCTTCACATGGTGTGTGGATCACAAACTCCTACAGAAACAGCAAAGCGGTGGCATTTCTCTTCTTAAAGCTCATTCCAACACCTCGGCTCAGTGCAAGGCCGACTGTGAAACAGGCCCGCATCGTGAAGTGTGCCCACTCGGGTGACATCACAGAAGAGCAGGAGACAACCAAGTCATCTGGCTCAGCCTTGTGAGGTCAAGGCCCTATGCCACCACCTCAGTTCACACACTCACCTCCACCTCCCGTGAAAATGACTAGAAATGAAAGCACATCAACGACTCTTCCATCAGGAAAATAAGGTGCCAGTTTTCATTGGATAAGTTTTCGTTGGCTAAGAGACCTCCTTCCTGGTCTCTCTCTGTTATAATGGTGGGCTGACACGTGTGCTACTCCTGAGCCACTGGGCTTCAACATCTAAAGACTTTCTTCAATGATCAACATCTTTCTCTCTAGACACACTGAGGCTCTGATTTTAAATAATCCAACACCCAGACCCCTAAAAGCCCAGTAATATCCGTTCAGCTCTCCATACACCCCTGTCCCCCAAACATCTCACCTATGAGGTTCACAAGATAGAATGGATGTCCAATGACCTGGGGCCCAACTCCACATCTCTGTGTTTCCTTTTGTCTGCTGGGTATCACTCCTTCAGGACTAATCACTTGGTTCCTCCTGCCCATCCCTGTGACCCAGGTCATGAATATCACTGCCTCCATAAGAAAGGTCTGTCATTCAAACAGCAACCAACTAACCAAAGGTCAAAACAGTGTGCTCAATGCCAGCAAAACCAACAGGCAGCCATGCCCTGCTCCCTCCACTGCTTAGGCCAGTGATGGCGAACCTATGACACGCGTGTCAGAGATGACACGCGAACTCATTTTTTTGGTTGATTTTTCTTTGTTAAATGGCATTTAAATATATAAAATAAATATCAAAAATATAAGTCTTTGTTTTACTATGGTTGCAAATATCAAAAAATTTCTATATGTGACACGGCACCAGAGTTAAGTTAGGGTTTTTCAAAATGCTGACACGCCGAGCTCAAAAGGTTCGCCATCACTGGCTTAGGCCCTCAGCCCATACCATTTTGATTTGTATAAAAAGAAATAACTTAGTTAAGGCTTTGATGGCTCTTTCAGAACTTCCCCCAAAAGGTTCACACATACACGCCCTCAGAACCATTTGTAAATGATTCTCTATCTTATAAGAAAAAGAATCTTATATCACATGATCTCACTCATATGTGGAATCTAATGAGCAAACCAAACTGATGAACAAAATAGATCCAGAGACACAGAAGCATGGAACAGACTGAGGAATCTCAGAAGAAAGGCAGGGGTGAGGGGCTGAGTGGGGAGAGATCAACCAAAGAACTTATATACATACTAGTATATGCATAACCCTTGGCCACAGACGATAGTGTGGTGAAGGCCTGAGGAGGGGGTTGGATGGAGGGGGAAAAGGGGGACATCTGTAATACCTTCAACAGTAAAGATAATTTTTTTAAAAGAAAAGAAAAATAATCTTAGAATGTGTCATGCAGGTTGTCTCCTTAACGTGATCAAGGATTCCAGCTCAAAACAGTCTGAAAAGAACTCTGATCAGGGAGAAGTGAGAAGAAAATGCAGGTTTCTGTTCAAGTCTCTGCTCAGAACACGGTTTTCTTCCCTTACCCCTGGAAGCCAGCAGCACAGGATCACAATGGACATGCTCCCCTAACCCATTGGTTCTCCCTATTTTGACTCACCACCTGCGTTACCCTGAAACGCCACAATGGCCAGCTCTGAATACAAGGCACCATGGCCAGGCAGGGGCGTCCAGGGGAAATGCTCATTTAATTGGAGCCGACAATATTGACGATGTGACTGAACTAAACCAACAAGCTATTGATCAAAGAAAGATTCTCTCAGGTTTCAGACTCGAAAGTATGCAGATTCCACTTTCCTTCTGGCCAAGAAATGCAGCCTTGAAGCCTAAGAAAACCCACTCTGACACATGTTTGCGCAGGCAGAGTTTTCACATGTGCAAGGGCTTTGCAGAGATATAAATGGACATGGCTGCATCCTTTTAAGAGAGGTCTTCGAGGCTGCCCTGGTCTTGGCGGGCCAGCCAGGACTTCTCAAAGAAAGGAACTGCTTAAGGCTTAATCCCTGGGGTGCAGTTAAAAACAAACAAACAAAAACAACAACAACAGCCCATGTGGGAGGCGAAGATTACACCTTGAGGGAAGAAGGGGTAGTAGCAGAAACCACTGGCCTGTGATGGGGGGGGGGGGGGGGGGGGGGGGGGGGGGGGGAATGGCAGGAGGCCACCAGTCCCCGTAAACATCTGATATGCTCTGGGAAAGGAGGTTTGTCACTTCTGGCAAAAACACTTGATTTGGAAAGTTTGCATCAGCCCCAAATGCTGGCGTTGTAGCTGATCTGCATAATGCACACCATGTGTGTCGGCTCCCAGTATCATGCTTTGTTGAAGGCCAGCAGAGTGGTCACTGCTGTAAGTTCTAAAAATTAAGATGGCCCTGGCCAGTTTGCTCAGTGGTTAGAGGGTTGGCCCTGGGACTGAAGAGTCAAGGGTCCGATTTCCAGTCAAGGGCACATACCTCCATTGCAGGCTCAATCCCCAGCCCCAGGCAGGGTGTGTGCGGGAGGCAACCAATTGATGTGTCTCACATCAATATTTCTCTCTCCCTCTCCTCCACTCTCTCTAAAAAAAAAAAAATCAATGGATGCCCTAGCAGCTAGGGCCTAGCTGATTTGACTCAGTGGATAGAGTATCGGCTTGAGAACTGAAGGGGTCCCAAGTTCGATTCCAATGAAGGGCACATGCTCGAGTTGCTGGCTCGATCCCCAGTGGGGGACATGCAGGAGGCAGCCGATCAATGATTCTCTCTATTCATTGATGTTTCTATCTCTCTTTCCCTCTCCCTTCCTCTCTGCAATCAATAAAAATATATTTTAAAAAACCAATGGAAAAATATCCTTGGGTGAGGATTAAAAACATAAATAAATAAATAAATAAATAAAAATTAAGATACCTTCGCCTGAGAGATGTTATAGCCTCATTTATTTGTTAAATTTAGCATAAAATATAAAAATAAAACTTTTACCTCTTAACTATCTATACCACCACCCACCCCCACCTAAAAAAATAAATAAAACAAGCAACACAGGGGAAGGAATAACCCAAAACTGTGAGAGGCTGGAACAGTCCTGGAGGGAGTGGAGGCTCTTTGATACGCTCTAATAGTTTAAAGGGACATGAAGGGGAAGCACACAGACCTCCACCCCCTCTATGCCGTCCTCCGGAGACTCGGCATCCACCGGAGTCCCTGCATCATTATGGTTTCACACCAGGGAGCTGCGTCGTTTGTGCTGTTGAAGGGAAATGGGACCAGCACAGGGAAATTATTTTTGTGGAAAAAATAATTGTAAGATGAAACAAATAAATAAATGTGGGTGAGGGTAGTTTTCCCTTTAATGACAGCAAGATGACTCCAATACCATGGTTTAGGGAGAGGAAATGTTGGTCAGCCCAAACCCACAAGATGTCAGCCCCCATCTCTTAGCAGGAAAGAGAAGCTATGAGGGATGATCACACTAGAACCTGAGACTTGCTCCTGAACTGCACAGCCAGAATCAGTTTCTTAACCCCTGTGAGCCGCAGTTTCTCCACCTGTAAAATAGGGACAGTGATACCTTCCTGTAGGGATAGAACATTTAACAATGTGGCAGGTAGAGGGCTGAGCCTGTGCCCGGCACACACGTGTTCAGTGAACGGAAGCAGCTCGCTGACAGTTCACGGGCTGTGAGGGGATACAGTACACGATGCAGAGGGTGTCTGACGTGGAGCTGAGCTCGCAGTGAGCCTTCACTAAAGGGCAGTCCTCACTGCTGCTGTTATCATGACCTTGGACATCTGCCGGAGGCTAAAACCAACAGTAGTTAGCATTAATGCAAAAAGACCCATTGGAAGGCCAATGCACTTTGATACTCAGCAAGGCTGAAAATCAGCATAATATTGCCCTGCTGTGGCCTCAATGGCTGAAGGCCATTTCCTAACCTGATAATCCTTTTACTGTTTACCAAACTTTACCTTGATATGCCTGTGTGCATTGCTAAGGACAAACGTGCATTCAAGTAAATAAACAGACCGGCCAGAAGTGAGCTTCTCCTCTAGAGAGAGGTTTCCACTGGCCTTCCCATGCCTTCTAATTCATATTTCTCGTCTAGTATTTTCATTTGTGCATGGCCCCTTCTTCAGATCCTCAACCCTCACTCCAAAGGTTGCGGCAGACATCACTGGCTGCTTAAGACGACCAGCACCAAGAGGAAAGGCAGGCACCCTTCAACACAGCCCTCACCTGAACCTGTCATTCTCAACACTGAGCAGCTAGCCTTTGTGGGTCAGGAAAACCTACTTACAAAAGCCCAGGCTCTAAAGTTCAAACTCAGCAAAAATGAAGACCTGGTCAACCAGCCACACACACATGCACAGGCCACACCCACACTCATGCACATGCTTGCATACTTACATGTACACAAACTCATTTCTAGAAAGAACTTCAAAATATGTTTGCTCCTTTGTAGTTCTCCTGGATACTCAATATCAAACAAGAAACTATAACGGAAAGTGAAAAAAGTACACATCTGTTTGCTTTATTCAGGGGGAGTAGAAGCTAAAGAACGGGGGGTGGGGATCTGCAGAGCAGGGTTGTGACCCACAGTGGAAATATCAATCGAGAGGGTCTGCATCTCAAGCAACTTTTAATTAACGAGAAGGGGAGGGAAACTCTTGGAGTTCATCACATGTAGTAAACATAGGAAAGGTACGATGTGAAATGTTAGCTTTGGTTGTCTTATGGATTTTTGTGCAGGTAACGAATAAGAACATGGCACAACGCCAGCACCGAGGACCTGGCTCCAAGTGAGGAAGACACAGCACGGACAATGCCCTCCTGCCGCACAGTGCGCTGGAGAGTACCAACAATGACGTCCCATCACTAACCCGCTATTGTGAGAAAGGACACCCAAGCGGCTTTGTCACTTTTCTCATAGAGTTGTCACAGGCATTATTTATTGAGTGCATGGAAGGTGCTTAGAACAGTACCCACCACATAGTAGGTGCTGTGTAAGCACTGACTGGTATTAGACTCATGGAGCTGAGCACAGCACATGGTAGGTGCTGTGTGGTACTGGTATTAGACACATGGAGGTGGACACAGCACATAATAGGTGCTGTGTAAGCACTGGCTGGTATTAGACTCATGGAGGTAAACACAGCACATAGTAGGTGCTGTGTGATGACTGGTATTAGCACATGTCCACCTCCACTGAAGCACTTAGATGACTGCTATGAATCAGAGCGCCTCATACCAGAGGGTATACCCAGAGGGTGTGAAGTTGGGCTCGGTCAGAGAGAGAGGCTGGTTTTCTGCAGGTGACCTACTGCCCGGAGCCACACAACAAGGGAAAGAATCCTCGCCTGTGCAGTGAGGTCAAAAGTGACTTCGGTCTGGATCCCTCTCACGTTGCTCCCATGGCCCCTCTTAGTCATTGCAAACATCCCAGTGTATTTCTGCTCCTGGAGTTAACCAGATGTTAGAAGGGGGTTAGCTGCTCAGGTGGCCACTCTGACTATCTAACTACAGACCTCTCAGATCATTAGGAATGCTGGTGAGAGAGGAAGAGGTGAGTTGGAAATAATTATAAAAAATTATAATCCAGCCCAGCTGGTGTGACTCAGTGGCTGAGAATCGACCTATGAACCAGGAGGTCACAGTTCAATTCCAGGTCAGGGCACATGCCTGGGTTGCGGGTTGGATCCCTCATCAATGGTGTTTCTGTCTCTCTCTTCCTCTCCCTTCCTCTCTGAAATCAATAAAAACATATTTTGAAAAGTTACAGCCCTGACCAGTTTGGCTCAGTGGATAGAGCGTCGGCCTGCGGACTGAAGGGTCCCAGGTTCGATTCCAGTCAAGGGCATGTACCTTGGTTGTGGGCACATCCCCAGTAGGGGTTGTGCAGGAGGCAGCTGATCGATGTTTCTCTCTCATCAATGTTTCTAACTCTCTATCCCTCTCCCTTCCTCTCTGTAAAAAAACAATTAAATATATAAAAAAATTACAATCCATCTGGTGACAGCTAATGTGATGTTAAGAATATGACAGGCTCAATGCAAGACAAAAAAAGAGAGTGAGAAATTCTCATTCCAAACAAAGTTCTGGCTGAACCAATCCTGTTTCATTTTTTTCTGCATGAGCATGAAACACACACACACACACACACACACACACACACACCCTAGCCACTGTGAATTTTTAAGGCTCTCCATAAACGAAGACATCATTGAGATACATGCCTTACCTGGAGTGGCTGAAGCCACTTAGTTATATGTGCTGGGCTTCTGAGATTCCTGACCGCACCACCAAATAGCCAATAAATTATTCCACACTGGAAACAAGGACAACACAGGCCATTGTGAGCAACAGTCAACAACTGAGTGACAGCTAGCCCCCTGGTCAAACGCCATGCCCACCCCTTCACCCCTGTCAAACTCCAGTTCCTCTCGGCAGACATAGCTCACAGTTCACTCGAGAGAGAGGCCACTCCAACACCACAGAGAGTCAGCCCTCCATCCCGGGCCGCCCTGTTCACCCCATCAAATGACTGTCCTGAACGTTCATTCTGCCTGTGTGCTCAGGGTCCAGCTCGCGAGGCCTGGGATGAAAGACATGCAACCAAGCAACAGGAAGGCGACAAAGCTGGCTGTGTAGGGCCCCCGCGTAGCTCCCCGTGCTGTGGGGCCTGGGACAAATGACACAGAAGCCCTCATTCCCCATCAGACAATGGAGTGAATGATGAGCACCCCAACTAATGAGCACCCACGCCTTCCAGGCACTGAGCTCCATTCACATGAGGTCATTGGTTCTCATGACAACTCAGGGAAGAAAACATCACTCTACTTGTCAGATGAGGACCCCAAGGTACAGGAGAGGCAAGTGACCTGGCAGGCCTGTGCCGGAGGAAATGGCAGGGCTGGAGTTCAAACCCAGCCTGCCTGGCATCTAACAGCATTTCATGAAGCTTCTGCAAGGATTCAGTGAGAGTCAGCAGCCAAGACTTCATCTGGTCTTTTGTAAACCCGGGGAAAGTATTGCTGATGGAGGGAGAAGGAGGGGGTCCTCTGCCTGGGCCTCTAAGCTTTAGATGGGAACTAGATAGAGAGATGACCCATGATAGCAGGGAAAGCTGGGTGAGAGCTGGGGTGCGGGCTGATCCTACTTCAGTCTACTAAGTGAGCCACTCCCTGAAGAGTACTGGGAAGGGCTCAGGCCACATCTCAGGGGTCACAGCCCCAGCACGCACCCAGGCCTGGCATGGAGCATATCACAGGTGTCACCAGCTCCCATCTGAACACAGCCTATGAGTGGGCATTGGCAGTGCCGTCTTCATGGGAGAGAAACTAAGGCCACTCAGGCCACTCACCATGACCTCAGATGTAGAGGGAACACGCCAGACCTGGGACTAAACCTCAGAGACTGGACGTGCGCCAGGTCATTGGTCTTCCTGCTGCCATGGACCAGTGGTCTGTCGTGTGGGCCAGGAAGCCACCAGCACCGGGCTGTGGCAGGCCAGGCCCCTCCCACACAACAATAAAGGCAGGTCTCCCAAAGAACTTTTGTGAGCATCTTTCATTCCAAGAGCCAAGGGGATACACTGAGGCACTGCAAGCGCTGTTTGAGACAGTGGTGACCCCAGAAAGGACAGTGCTATGGACTGAACTGTATCCCCCCCAAATGCATATGCCGAAGCCTTAATCCCCAATGCAGTGGTATTAGGATATGGGGCCTTTGGGAACTAATTAGGCTTAGATGAGGTCATGAGGGCGGCGCCCTCACCATGGAATCGGTGTTCCTAGAAGAGATATCTGAGAGCTATTTCTCTCACGCGCTCCCTCCCAGCCTCCCTCCCTCTTTCTCTCTCTCTCCCACCATCAACCCTCTTGTGAGGACACAAGGAGGAGGCAGCCATTTGCAGGAAGAGGGTCCTACCCAGGAACTGGACCTGCTGGCTCTGATCTTGGATTTCCAGCCTACAGAATGGCGAGAAGATAAATTTGTGTTGTTTAAGCCACTGATCTATAATATTTTATCATCGCAGCCCAGGCAAACTAAGACCGATAGTAAGGTGACTCAAGTAAGGAAGGGACCAGTCGTGGGAGGAAGCTAAGCTAAGTGAGGGTGACAGGCTTCCGTGGCACCTCTCTCGTTCCTGCCCCTCACTGTGAGCTGTTTGCCAAACCAACCTGGCGGGCCAGCACTTGGCTGTGTGAGCACAACGGTGTTTGTCCAAAGCGCTCAGGGACACCCGAGTCTGTGGGTAGCAGACATGGAAGGAAAAGAAGGCCCAGCCTGTGGGCACAGATGATGAGATGAACTGATGCTGACGCCCCTGCTCAGGTAAACAGCCAGCTCAGGGGAAGGTAAAAGGAAGTAGGCAGAGGCCACCAGTGGCTCTGGGCTGGCAGGGAGATGTGGGGACGCCCTGCCTACCCCAGAGCTCCCAGGCACTGCTCCCAGCACCCTGCATCTGTCCCTCCAGTGCCAGGAAGGGGTTTTAAGCAGCACAGTGATCAGAGAAGCATTTTAAAATATCTATTTCTCTAAATCTACTCAGATTTTTGTCCAGGATATTCAAGAGAACAACTTAACTTCTTAAAAAGCTTTTGATTGAGAAATATTTCAAACAAAATAGAAGAGTATGATGAACTAAAGATGACCGACCTCACAACCCATTTTGCCCCCATTACACACCCCAGGTAATCTTGAAGTTTATCCCAGATGCCCTGTCATTTCATCCACAAACAGGTCCTATCCATCTGTAAAAGAGAAATAGTCTTTTTAAAAACATAACCCTAAAACCATTATCCCTCCTAGAATATAACCATTCTTTAGTATCACCAAATTTGCAATGTACACATTTCCCCAACTGGCTTGTAATTTTTTCTTTAGTTTGTTGTTTGAACCAGGATCTAAGTAATGTGCACACACTGCAATTGGGCGGAATGTCCCTCAAGTCAGCTTGGACTGTAGGCTGCCTCCCCCCATTCAGTCAGACATTCCCTGCAGGACTCAATTCACCAGGCTCAATGCCGGACCCTGGAGATTCCAAGAGGGCCTGCCCACAATTCAGGGACACCCGTGGAGATTTCCCAGGTCACATTCCACCAGACCTGGCTGAAGAGAAGGCAGGTGGAGGGGCGAGATGGACCCTGAGTGTAGACCAGGGTCCTCCATTGTTTCTGAAAGGGGAGACCATCTGGTGCATCTCAGCTGGATTTCTTCTCTCTGGAGCCACAGCGGATGCATCCAGAAGGGAAGAGACCCTGACTGGCTCAAGTCCCAGGGAGGCCGGTCTCCCCGGAAGGACCTCCTGGTGGGTGCCATCACCCCAGTGGGCGCTCATTAATTTCTTTGGTTTTAGTTCCTACATATTTTTGACGACTACACTGCAGAACAGAAGTAACTGCCACCTTGGACTCACCACCGATCCACAGGCCTTCCTATCTGGTCATTCTCGCATCCTACTCTAGTTTAATTCCCGCTGTGGGAACATCAGACTGAGGCGTGGATGCAGGGACTAATCCTGAGGCCCAGGGGTGTCCATGGAGGGAAAGATATATGCAGGGCCACATGAATGACCCTCTTCTGGGGACTTGGGGCACCGTGAGGGGCCACGGCAGGCATGCTCTTCAAGCCACTCATTCACCATCTTTGGTGAGCTGGGACACACAAAGCAAGCCCACGGCACAGTGCCATTTTATACCATTTTGGTCAGCAAAATGCAGAAGTCTAAGACTTCCCGGTGCTGGGCATATCCACACAAAGGAATACAATACAGCAGTCAAAAGTGAACAAACTTCCGTTGTGCATCATTCTCAAAATGGCAAAACTACAGAGACGGAGAACAGATTAGAGGTTGCCAAAAAACAGGGATGGCAGGGGTTGGAGGCAACTGCAAATGGGTAGCACTGTGCATGTCTGGGATGATTAAACAGTTCTCTATCTTTTTTGTTGTTGTTAATCCTCCCCTAAGGATATTTTTCCATTGATTTGTAGAGAGTGGAAGGGAGGAGGGAGAGATAGAGAGAGAAACATCATCGATGTGAGAGAGACACATCGACTGGTTGCCTACCACACATGCCCGGGGATCGAGACTTTAACCAAGGCATGTGCCCTTGACCTAAATCGAACCCATGATCCTTCAGTCTGGGGCTGACGCTCTAATCACTGAACAACCGGCTAAGGCCAGTTCCCTATCTTGATTGTGATGGTGGTTGCTCGAATCTGTGTATGGAACCAAACTGCACAGAACAACAACAACAACAACAACAACACACACACACACACACACACACACACACACACACACACACACACACACTCACACACACACTCGAGTGTGTGGAAAGCTATGAATCAGAACAAGATCTGGTCCAGCGATCACACTGCGGCAGTGCCGACTTCCTGGTTTCATACTGCGTTACACTACGTATGGTGTCACCACCGATGGAACCTGGGTGAAGAGTTCTTATGACTCTAGGTACTACTTTTGTAGTTTCCTGTGAGCATTATTATTCCAAAATAAAAAGATTTTAAAAGATAAATATTTGAAGTTTATCCCAGATGCCCTGTCATTTCATCCACAAACAGGTCCTATCCATCTGTAAAAGAGAAATAGTCTTTTTAAAAACATAACCCTAAAACCATTATCCCTCCTAGAATATAACCATTCTTTAGTATCACCAAATTTGCAATGTACACATTTCCCCAACTGGCTTGTAATTTTTTCTTTAGTTTGTTGTTTGAACCAGGATCTAAGTAATGTGCACACACTGCAATTGGGCGGAATGTCCCTCAAGTCAGCTTGGACTGTAGGCTGCCTCCCCCCATTCAGTCAGACATTCCCTGCAGGACTCAATTCACCAGGCTCAATGCCGGACCCTGGAGATTCCAAGAGGGCCTGCCCACAATTCAGGGACACCCGTGGAGATTTCCCAGGTCACATTCCACCAGACCTGGCTGAAGAGAAGGCAGGTGGAGGGGCGAGATGGACCCTGAGTGTAGACCAGGGTCCTCCATTGTTTCTGAAAGGGGAGACCATCTGGTGCATCTCAGCTGGATTTCTTCTCTCTGGAGCCACAGCGGATGCATCCAGAAGGGAAGAGACCCTGACTGGCTCAAGTCCCAGGGAGGCCGGTCTCCCCGGAAGGACCTCCTGGTGGGTGCCATCACCCCAGTGGGCGCTCATTAATTTCTTTGGTTTTAGTTCCTACATATTTTTGACGACTACACTGCAGAACAGAAGTAACTGCCACCTTGGACTCACCACCGATCCACAGGCCTTCCTATCTGGTCATTCTCGCATCCTACTCTAGTTTAATTCCCGCTGTGGGAACATCAGACTGAGGCGTGGATGCAGGGACTAATCCTGAGGCCCAGGGGTGTCCATGGAGGGAAAGATATATGCAGGGCCACATGAATGACCCTCTTCTGGGGACTTGGGGCACCGTGAGGGGCCACGGCAGGCATGCTCTTCAAGCCACTCATTCACCATCTTTGGTGAGCTGGGACACACAAAGCAAGCCCACGGCACAGTGCCATTTTATACCATTTTGGTCAGCAAAATGCAGAAGTCTAAGACTTCCCGGTGCTGGGCATATCCACACAAAGGAATACAATACAGCAGTCAAAAGTGAACAAACTTCCGTTGTGCATCATTCTCAAAATGGCAAAACTACAGAGACGGAGAACAGATTAGAGGTTGCCAAAAAACAGGGATGGCAGGGGTTGGAGGCAACTGCAAATGGGTAGCACTGTGCATGTCTGGGATGATTAAACAGTTCTCTATCTTTTTTGTTGTTGTTAATCCTCCCCTAAGGATATTTTTCCATTGATTTGTAGAGAGTGGAAGGGAGGAGGGAGAGATAGAGAGAGAAACATCATCGATGTGAGAGAGACACATCGACTGGTTGCCTACCACACATGCCCGGGGATCGAGACTTTAACCAAGGCATGTGCCCTTGACCTAAATCGAACCCATGATCCTTCAGTCTGGGGCTGACGCTCTAATCACTGAACAACCGGCTAAGGCCAGTTCCCTATCTTGATTGTGATGGTGGTTGCTCGAATCTGTGTATGGAACCAAACTGCACAGAACAACAACAACAACAACAACAACACACACACACACACACACACACACACACACACACACACACACACACACTCACACACACACTCGAGTGTGTGGAAAGCTATGAATCAGAACAAGATCTGGTCCAGCGATCACACTGCGGCAGTGCCGACTTCCTGGTTTCATACTGCGTTACACTACGTATGGTGTCACCACCGATGGAACCTGGGTGAAGAGTTCTTATGACTCTAGGTACTACTTTTGTAGTTTCCTGTGAGCATTATTATTCCAAAATAAAAAGATTTTAAAAGATAAATATGGCCGAACCGGTTTGGCTCAGTGGATAGAGCGTCGGCCTGCAGACTGAAGGGTCCCAGGTTCGATTCCGATCAAGGGCATGTACCTTGGTTGCAGGCACATCCCCAGTAGGGGGAGTGCAGGAGGCAGCTGATTGATCTCTCTCATCAATGTTTCTAACTCTCTATCCCTCTCCCTTCTTCTCTGTAAAAAATCAATAAAATATATTAAAAAAGAGATAAATATGAATGCAGTGGCATGCAACCATCTGGATCCATCAGTGATGATAGTTAAGTGAAGAAAAGAAAATCACAAACGATTGATATGGTTTTTATAAAATTAAACAAATACAAATATTTGATTGACACAATGCAATAAAACCCAACAAAAGGAAAAGCAAAGAAAACACACAGGATTGAACGCAATGAGTAAAGAGGAGGGTGGGGGATGGGTTATAAGCTGTACATTTTACAAAAATCTGTTCCCATGAATAGACTGATAGCTGCAGGAATCCTTGTCATCCAAAACCAAGTGTCAGTTCGTGGGGGCGGTGCCCAGTCCCTCTCACCGTTACTGCTGTGGCCATGTCCGCTGTGGAGAGCACTTCTCCTATGACGGGGCTTCGGCTGACAAAATTCTTTGTTTTCTCTGCCTGGAAACAGGACAGGCCCAATGTCAAGGTTTCCTAACTTATGGATTAACAGTTATATAAAAAACATATTTACTTTTATAACAAAAGTGCAAAATAGTCAGAGCACTTTTTAAATGGACATTAACCCCATCATCCTACAGACGAAAATGTTTTCATTCTTCCTTCTGTGACTGTCTGGCCTCTGACCATATAGAAGTGCTTCAGGATGATGTTCTTACACAATAGAAGGTCAGCTGTGTCTGCCTGTGGCCAGACTCCCGACAGATTCCCTCCCTCGGGCCTCGAGCTGCCTTAGCAGGTTTGCCCCTGGCACTGCCCAGCCCCGCAGTCCTGCCTGCAGCCTGTGCTCTGGCCTCTGGCTAGCCGGACGCCTGGCTCCAATCCAGGGTCAGTCTTGATAAAGACCGCGGAGTGGAAGGTTGAGGACACGGGAAGAGCAATATTCTTTACTTCCCTGTCTAACCTAGGTCATCTCAGGCTTTGCTCATTTACTGTGTAAACCCCGCCCCCTCATTGCCCTCTCTCACTGGCTGCACACAACAGCCACAACATGAGCACTCGCTTCTCCTCCAGCGAGAAGTGGGACAGCGCAAACCATTGTCGCTGCTTTGCCTTAAAATTTCAGAGGCAGGGCATTTCCTTAGAACAGTGGTTCTCAACCTTCCTAATGCCGCGACCCTTTAATACAGTTCCTCATGTTGTAGTGACCCCCAATTTCATTGTTACAAATTGAACATAATTAAAGCATAGTGATTAATCACAAAAACAATATGTAATTATATATGTGTTTTCCGATGGTCATAAGCGACCTCTGTGAAAGGGTCGTTCGACCCCCAAAGGGGTCGCGACCCACAGGTTGAGAACCGCTGCCTTAGAAGGTGGGGGGCCCCTGACCCATTGTTAAAATTACTGCTCATCTTCATTGTACATACACTGTATATGCACTGTGTGGGTGTGCATGTGTGTGCACATAAGCATGTGTGCCTGTGTGTATACATGTGTGCACATGTGTGTACACATGTGTGTAACCTGCCCCACGGCAGCAGGATGAGAGCTGACTTTCCGTGGATGGTTCTCAAGTTTCCACATGGGTTTAAGCTCTCTCTCCAACTGCACTTTGCTTTCCCCTCCTGTAGGTTTTTACAATGTTTCTCTCAAGAATTATTAATTCTATCAAACAGCACACTGTCAAGACTTATTAGTCTTATCGTGGCTCCAACCCAGTGCATCTTGTATTGATTATTTCCTAAAATATCTCCAGGCTCTAGTATTAACCATCGAGTGGCTCCGGCTTCAGCTCCGGCTCCCACTGGAGAGCTAGTTACCGCAAAATAATAAAAAACAACTGGAGAAGATCTTTGCAGGCTTTTTCAAAGGGCCCATGTGTCCTCTGTCCCCCTGATGCTCACAACAACCCTCCATGGAGGCTAAGCAGGACAGGAGGCACTGACCCCATGTAACAGATGGAAATGTCTATGCTCAGAGAGGTCACAAGGCTTGTCCAACCAGTCACCCAGTAAGTGGCACAACAAGGGCCCGAAACCAGATCTTCAGATTCCTCACGAATGTCTTGCCCGCCCCCCCTCCCCCTTTACTGCCCCTCGTGGCGTGGTTAAGCTGGAGGAAACCTGGGACTCTGGGGACCAACCTTTGTCACCGGTGCATCCCTACTTCATACTCCATTGAGCACCTGACATCAACACGTCCCTGTGACCAGGTGATCTTCCTGAACGTCACCCTACCCCGCATGGTGGCAGCAAGCCCTTTCTCCCCTTACAGCACCACTCAGCTACTGCCAACCTAAACCACCATGAGTAAGCAAATCCCGCAAAACCTCCAACCGGTCATAGTTTTCTTCACATTTCATTCTCTCCATTTCTACTGTTGATGGAGGAGTATGACCTTGTCATTAGTGGTATCCATCTGGGTCACGTTACCCACCAGTTTGAAATAAATTGCAATCATATTTGCTAAAGCTTCAACCCCGAATTGAGCCTTCTTGGGGCATATAAATTGTTTCTGACGCTTACTTTCCTTCTCCAGTCTCTGCACGAGACGGCGATCTTCGCTATTAGAGCCGATGGGCAATGCCAACAGGAGTTTGCCACTGATCCTCTGATGTTGACTTAAGCACGCCTTCGGTTTGGTCCCCTTCCAGAGTCAAGCAGAAGTTCCAGAACTAAGACTAGGCTTAATTTGATTGACTGCCCTGCTGGCATTTATTTTTAACATCTTCCCCACACAAAAATCCTCCCCATTCTTTAATAATTTCTGATCTGTTCATTGTTATTAATTAAGGAATGTCTAATATGGACAAGGGGACTATCATTTGGCCACATAATAAATTGTCTGTATGGATAATGATCAATCAATAAACGATGTGTATTTCAGCATACACTTCCACAGTATTTCTGTATCAATAGCTGCCTCCATTTAGACTTGATATATTCAAACCACGCTCAATGACCATATCAGAATGTTAGTTTGTAGTGATTTTAAATGATGATGGTTCCATAAGCGCATGGGGAATATACTTAGGCTCTGAGTTTATCCTAAATTACACCCCACACTATTTACATTTCTGCTTATTAAATTCAGTCTCAAACAAAAGGCAGGTAGTTTTCCCTAAAACAGCCCCATTTCTTTGTAGAGCACTTGATGATCTAGACCTTTATGGCATAATAGTCTGTCACAGATCAAATTCTACAAAAATGCATATTTTTAGTTTTATAAGTCCCAGAGGGGCTCTAAAAGACAGATATATTCTTCTTCCACTAAGGTCAGCTTGATCCAGCACTGCAGGGTCTATCATCTGAGCTGTCGTTCCTCTGATGTTAAAAGACCCTCGCTGCCCCCTGGCAACCCACCAGCAGCCCCTGGTAGGTGCCAGCCAAGGAGACTGGGCAGATTCCTGATCTTAGCTTTCTCACATCAGTCCCCAAACAGACATATTTGCTTCTTTTGCCTTCATTTTTTTTAAAATATATTTTATTGATTTTTTACAGAGAGGAAGGGAGAGGGATAGAGAGTTAGAAACATCGATGAGAGAGAAACATCGATCAACTGCCTCCTGCACACTCCCCACTGGGGATGTGCCCGCAACCAAGGTATATGCCCTTGACCAGAATCAAACCCGGGACCCTTGAGTCCGCAGGCCGATGCTCTATCCACTGAACCAAACCGGTTAGGGCTGCCTTCAATTTTTTATTTTAGTTATGTCTTCTCAGTTTTATTAAATACAAGCCCTTTGCTATAGTTAGCCCCAAATTATTTTAGAAAGAGAAGGCGTCAGAGTAGAATGACCAAGGTATATGCCCTTGACCAGAATCAAACCCGGGACCCTTGAGTCCGCAGGCCGATGCTCTATCCACTGAACCAAACCGGTTAGGGCTGCCTTCAATTTTTTATTTTAGTTATGTCTTCTCAGTTTTATTAAATACAAGCCCTTTGCTATAGTTAGCCCCAAATTATTTTAGAAAGAGAAGGCGTCAGAGTAGAATGTGCAAATCTACACTAATAAAAGAGAAACATGGTAATTAGCGTACGACCACTACCCTTCCCATTGGCTAATCAGCATATCCTTATGCAAATTAATTGTCAGCCAAGATGGCGGCCGGCAGCCAGGCAGCTGATGCGAATAGGGAGGCTTGCTTCCTTCAGTGACAGAGGACTCCAACGTTCCCCCGCCTGCCTTGCTGGCCTCTGAGCTTCAGGTGGAAACATTGTAACATTTATAGAAGATAAACAAAACCCCAGAAACCTCCTGTCAGTCAGCCAGGATCTCAGAGCTGGAGTCGCAACATTGTTTCGAATACAGAAAACAAAGGCCAGAAACCTGCTTTCAGCAGCCGAGCCTCAGAGAGAAAGCCGGCTCTCAGCTCCAGTGACAGCCATAGAAGGTAAATAAATGCCAGAATAAAAAAAAAAGAAAAAAAGGAGAGGTTTGGAGCTTCAGTCGCCCGCCAGCCTGAAAACGGCCCTCAGCCCCTCACCCAGACTGGCCAGGCACCCCAGTGGGGACCCCCACCCTGAAGCAACAAGATGGCGGCTAATTTGCATACTGAAGGCAGGCGGCAGCAGGCAAGGCTGTCTGCGGTCTGGGACCCGGATCTGTGACCCTGCCGGGCGGGATCAGCGGAGCC
>NW_005353692.1:87212-104940 GCF_000412655.1 Myotis brandtii | reverse complement strand
GGGCGGGGGGCCCCCCCCCCCCCCCCCCCCGAGTGCACAAATTTTTGTGCACCGGGCCTCTAGTAAAATAAATAAATGGGCTTATGGACTCACTGATCCTGGTCGAAAGAGACCCTTACCTCTGGGCTAACGAGTTCTGAACCTCCCTCCAGAGCAGAGCCCCACCTGGGCCCTTCCTGCATCTCCCACCATCAGCTGACTGGACTCTGGTAACAGCCTCCCCACTGGCCTTCCTGCTTCCTCTGCCTCAAACATCAGACACCATGGTGGTGTTAATATTATTAATAACTAGAGGCCCGATACACAAAATTCTTGCACTTTGGGGGGGGGATCCCTCAGCCTGACCTGCACCCTCTCACAGTCCAGGAGCCCTTGGGGGATGTCCCATGGGTTGTGGACATAAGCCATCAGTCAGACATCCTAGTGCTGCCACAGAGACAGGGGAGGCTCCTGCCACCACTATTGTGCTCACCAGCCGTGAGCCTGGCTTCTGGCGGAGCGGCACTCCCCCTGTGGGAGTGCACTAACCTCTGCCCCATGGTGGTCAGTGTATGTCATAGTGACCAGTTGTACTGCCATTCAGTCGATGTGCATATTAGCCTTTTATTTTATAGGATATCATTGAGATAAAATTGACATAGTGTGCAGTGCACAGAGCTTAAGTGCACGAGTTCTGGTCAACAGAACTGGCAACAATAGTGCCAATTAAAATTACAGAATGTCCCCATCACCTCCAGAAAGTGTCCTCAGGCCCCTTTTCAGAGCATCCCACCACGACAGGAAACCACTGCTCTCTTTTATCACCATCTTCAGCCTTGTCGGTTCCTGACTTACAGGGAATTGTAAGGATGTGCTCTTTTCTGTCTGCATTCTTTCATGCAAATAAGTCATCCTGCTTTTTGGCAGTTCCTTCTTTTTTAGGACTGAGCCGTTTGCCACCTATGAATATCCCACAGTTTGTCCAATCTCTTCCTGATGAATATTTGGGTTGTTTCCAGTTTGGACTTATTATGAATAAAGCTGATATAAACATTCATGGACCAGTCTTTTTGTGGACATATTTCCCCAGGAATGCAATTGCTAGGTTAAAGGGCAGGTTTCTGCCCAACAGTTTTTCAAAATGGTTGCACCATTTCCTCTCCAATCAACAACCCATGAGAGTTCTAGCTTCTCCATCCTCATCAGGACTGCCAGTCTTTCCCATTTTCAGTTATTTTGAAGGGAGTGAGATGTCATCTCATTATGATTTAAGTATGGTTATTTTTATTGATTTGAGAGAGAGAAGAAGGGGGAGAGAGAAAAATATCAATGTGAGTGAGAAACATTGACAAGTTGCCTCCTATAGGCACCTCAACCGGTGATCGAACCTGAAACCTGGGTATGTGCCCTGACTGGGAATAGAACACATGACCTTTTGGTGCACAGGACAACGCTCAACCAACTGAGCCACACTGACTAGGGCTCATTATGGTTTAAACTAGAGGCCCAGTGCGCAAAATTCTTGCACTGGTAGGGTCCCTAGTGGCTGCTGGCTGCCGGCTGCCGGCCGGGTACTCCCTCCCTCCCCCCAGCTGGCCACCCCCTGGTCCAACTCCCGGAAGAACTCTGGTCGAGGGGACAATTTGCATACTATGCTTTTATTATATAGGATATGCATTTCTGAGAAGACTAAAGATGTTGGCCACATTTTTATGTGTGTTGCCATTTCTATAGTTTTATAGAATGTCTGTTCAAGTCTTTTCCCATTTTTTTTAAAATGGTGTTGTCTTTTTATCATTAAGCTCTGGGAATTATTTATATATTCTGGGTACAAATATGGGCATAAATTTTTGTGGCATAATCCACATTGCAGATATTTTTTCCTACTTTGGGGAATGCCTTTTTTTTCACTTAACAATCAATGTCTTTTGATGAACAACAGTTTTCTATGTTGATAAAGACAAAGTTATCAGTTCTTTTGTTTACATGTTTAGCTCTTTGGGGATCTGAAGAAACCTCTCCCAATCCTAAAGTCAAAAAGATGGTCTCCTTTGTCTTCCTACAAAGTTCATAATTCTAGAATTTATGTGAGGGTGTATCACACATCTCAACTTATTTCTGTGTGTAGTGTGAGGTAGGGATCAAGGTTAACTTTTCCCGTGTTTATCTAGTTGTTCAGACACCGTTTATTGAAAAGACTTTTCCCATGGAATTGCCTTGACAACCTTGTCAAAAAATCCACTGATCGTGTGCCAGCGGGTTCATTTCAGGACTCTCCAGCTGTCCCATTCATCTATTTGTCTGTCCTGTGCCAATACCACATAATCTGAGTGTCTTATAATAAGTCTTGAAATCAAGGGGTGAGAACCCTCCCAGTGTGTCCTTTTTCATAATTGCTTTAATGACTCTAGGGTATGTTTTTTTTTTATTAGGCTTTTTGAATCAACTTGTAAGTTTTGATGAAGGCACTACAACATTTTTAAAATAAGCATTGTGCTCTATTTCCCTCCTTCCCCTCCCCCACCTCCACCCTCCACTGTGAAAACCCTCCAATGACTCCAAAAGCAAGAAAATCCAACCATTTTCCCTGTGGCCCCCACGTGGGGCCCTTCGTAGTCTCTGCTCACTCTCTGCTGAGGCCTCAAAGTTGAAAGCCTGGGCAGAGTACTGGGAGGGCTGTCATATAGGCCATGCCTCTCCCTTCGGCTTCTGCTCTCCCGGGGCCCTGACGACTCCAGGAAAGCCCCATGCAGGAATGATGCAAGGTGGCAGCCCCATGGCTCTGTCTGCGGATATAGTTCTCCTTCCACAATAACAATATTGTAGCATTCTGACAGTTTAGGATTTTCCAATTCTTGCCTTAAATGTCATGCTTCTTCCTACCAAATTCCTTGCTGCTATGGAAAGTTTTCTGACTATTCCTGCAATCACTAACTTATCAATATCGATAGCATGTAATGATGAACCTATATCCTAGTGACATTGCCACGTTGACACGTGCACTTCCTCTTCCGTTCATGGAAAGTGCATTACTTTACGTTCCTTTTAATGGAAAACAGTGGTTGATTTTGTTGAGTTTGTTAGTTCTAACATTTTGTGTGTGTGTGCAATCTTTAGGGTTTTCTACGTATAAGATCATGCCACCTGTGGACAGAGATGGTTTTACTTCTTTTCCAATTCCCCATGCTTGATTTTCACCCACAGCATTTACAACCATGTGACACACTAAACATGTCTTGTCTGTGAGTTTAGTCTGCCTCCTCCCAGACTAAAATGCCAGCTCCATAAAGACAGGTATTTTTGCCTTCTTTGCTCACTGCTTCTTGAACAACACTTGGCTCATAGTGGATGTTCAATAAATAATTGTAAAAGGAATGAATCACTTCACCTGGCACATAGGAGGAAATTACCAAAGGTTAACAAATTATTATTGTTAACATACTATTTCATTGCAAGAATAATTGTAACTTAAAATGAGACTATTTCATTATGCAGAATGGTTTAGAGTGCAGAATTCCAGCTGCAGGGAAGTCCCTGGGTGGGTCCCAACTCACTCCCTGGCACTCCCTTTCAAGTAATCCCTGTGGCCATCACAGGTGACAAGTAGGTTGAGGTGCCAATCTATACAGAAGAACTTCTGTAAACAGGCTGCTCTGTCCTGTTATCTCTGCTCAAATCCTTCACAGCCTCCCTTGGGGTCAGGCTGGCCAGGCCAGGGTACTGGCCAAGTGGCCGGTGTCCAAGTCCGTGAAGCTCAAGCTGGAACAGGGACTCCCGCCAGAGACAGCACACAAGATAGAGCCAAGGGCAGCCCGTCACAGCCCACTAGGAAAGGCCTGGGTCCAGTACAAACAGAAGCCAGAGGGCCAAGGGCAGAGCCAAGACCAGGGTGTCGGAGCCAAGAGCTCAGAGGTCAGGAGCCAGCGCTGGGGTGGGGGAGGGTACCCCTCAGGGTCTGCAGGACCAGTCAGCTGGGGTTTGTGGGCAGCAGGACAGGCCTGGGAGTAACGGGCTGGGGTGAAGGGCTAGTGGCAGGGTAGACATCCTCAGCCTCTTGGCATCCTCCCTGCTTCTTTCTAGCCCCCGCCCCCCCATTGCCCCCACGCCAAGGCTTCAGTGTCACAGCTCCTGGGAAAGGATGCTCCTTCCCGGGTCAATGAGGAACTCAGCTGGCACTCAGTCACTGCCAGGTGCCCTCTCAGATTCTGACCTTAGAATCTCGTTCCATTTTAGATCTGACCGCCCACCCGGTACTTCTCTAAATACAAAACTAAAAACCATCCCAAACTGAGACTACCTAAAATCCTGATAGAAATAATAGATAATTGTAGTATAATAAATATACACTAAAGCCACACATCTTCTGCCAATTCCCCAATATGCTGAGCTGAAATTGGGCTTCCGGAGAAAACAATAGGTAACTTAGGTCAGCAGTTCTCAAAGTTTATGGTCTCTGGACCCCTTTACACTGTTCAAAATTATCAAGGGTTCTGCCCTGGCTGGAGTGCCCAGTAGTTAGAGCATCAGCCCATGCACTGAAGGGTCATGGGTTTGATTCCCAGTTAAGGGCACGTATATGGGTTGTGGGTTCACTCCCTCCCACCACTCCCACTAGCTGTGGCATATGTGGGAGGCAACCAGTTGATGTTTCTCTCTCCCTCTCCTTCTCCCTCTCTGCCCCTCTCTCCCCACTTCCCTACCTCCCTCCCTCCCTTCCACTCTCTCTGAAAAGCAACAAGGAAAAAAAATAGCCTCTGGTGAGGATTCACAACAACAACAAAATTTATCAAGGATTCCAAAAAGCGTTTGTTTATGTGGGTTATATTATCGACTTACCAACCAGTAATTAAAACGGAAAAAACTTAAATATTTATTCATTTAAAAAATAATAAACCCATGTTAATGTAAATGACATAATCTACACTAATAAAAGAGAAACATGGTAATTGGCGTACGACCGCTACCCTTCCCATTGGCTAATCAGCATATCCTTAGAGCACCAGCCCGCACACCGAAGGGCCAGGGTTGTGGGTTCAATTCCTGGTCAAGGGCATGTACCTGGGTTGCAGGTTTGATCCCCACCTCCAGTCGGGGTGCGTTCGGGAGGCAACCAATTGATGTGCCTCACATCGATGTTTCTCTCCCCCTTCCTCCCACTCTCTAAAAACATCAATAAAAAAAATAGCCTCTGGTGAGGATTCACAACAACAACAAAATTTATCAAGGATTCCAAAAAGCATTTGTTTATGTGGGTTATATTATCGACTTACCATCCAGTAATTAAAACGGAAAAAACTTAAATATTTATTCATTTAAAAAATAATAAACCCATGTTAATGTAAATGACATAATTCTTATATAAAATAACCATAATTTCCAAGCCCCCCCCCAAAAAAAATCAGTGAAAAATGTGGCACTGTTTACATATTTGCAAAAAGTATTTTAGCATCTGGCTTAGTAATAGACAGCTGGACTCTCATACCTGTCTCTACACTCAGTCTGCTGCAATATGCTGTTCTGGGTGACATTTATGATGAAAATCTGGTGTCATGCACACAGGTAGCTGAGTATCTACCTTTAAGGTAGAACCTGAAAGTGTCTTGGGGGCCCCAGGGGTCCTGAGATCATACTTTGAGAACCACTGGTTTAGACAATGATGATGCTACCATGCCCACCACTCATGTGGACCATGGGGAGGAGATCAAGCAGAGCTCAGGATGGGAGAGAGATGGCTGGGGGAGTCACTGAGTGGATGCTTCATTATCCAGATATCTGTCCCCACTCCTCACTACACCTGTCCAGGAACAGCCCCAGCCATGGGCTCCCTCCATCGTTGGGATGGAGCGCTCCTATGAGTCAGGCCTGAACTATGACTGGCAGGGACTGAATGCCAAACGGGGATGATTTGGGGGAGATAGTTCAGGGTCCCGGGAAAGTGCTGGGGTGTGCAGCAGCACTCCAGCCAGCCAGCACCCCACATCACACCTGGGGGAGTTCCGTGCTGAGTGGACTGGCCTGAGTAAAAGCCTGCACAGCAGGAGTTTGGAAAACTCCCAGATGATGACGATGCTAATGGGCAGCCAGGGCCAAGAACCACCAGATGTAAGATGCTCAGGAAGCAGACCATCTGGGTTTGAACCCATGCTCCATGGATTATATTGCAACTCACTAATTGTCTAACCTCAGGCCAATTACTCAGCTTCAGTTTACTGATCTGTAAAAGGGGAGTACCATTAGGGGAATTGTGACTATTGCATGAGTTCATTCATTGAAAGTTCTTAGCACTGTGGCAGAGAGTATGTACTCAGTAGATCTGAGCTGTTATTTTTTGTTATGATGGCTTGGATGCAGGTCATCAGCCTGTCAGCTTCCAGGGACCAGTGTCTCTGAGGAAGTGGCTGCACACACAGAACAAGTCACCCAAGGGGATCCAGGCCCAGCACTGCCACAAAATAAATGTCACCCCTGGGTCCTGTGTCATCTGGAAATTGAGGGAGTCAGCGACATACACACACACACACACACACACACACACACACACACACACACACACACAGGATCCACTGCTAGAATCCTCAGGCAGAGAAGGGACAGGTGGCTGAGAGGCACAAAAGTGATGTCACTGTAGACAGGTACAGGAAGTCGAGGAGGTGCAACAATGGTGCTCACAATGGGCGTGCGTGTGTGCATGCACACTCTGTAGTCAAACGCAGACACGGCTTTTTCCTTTTAAAATTATTGGAACATCTCAAATCTATTGCAGATGGCAAAGGGGAAAACACAGTGGAAATATTTTAATGGCTTATTCTTGGCCTGGGGACTGTCCATAGAGAATTGGAACGAGTGGGCTCACTCCTCATTTGTCCTGAGAACATCATCATTACACATGACACACCACGTTCTGCCTCGGAGCTCATCGGATCAGCCACGAATGTTAACAGAAACACAAGAGTGGGGCCGGGGAAGGACCTGGAATGCTCTCTGAACAGGCAGTACAGCCATGACTCACTATTTTTATTAAGAGGCAGGATGAATCATGTAACACTTCTTCTAGAATTACTGGGCACGGACAGCTCCTCCAGCTGTTTACAGGGTGGAACTCGAGAACCTTCAAGCACAGATGTGCTGCTGAGTCTCGTGACCTCCGCCCGATGAGATGAGCCCACAGCACCAAAGACCGACTCATTCAATTTCCTTTGGGTTCACTGGCTTTTGCAAATTCCCACAGAGAGAAGCACCAAACAGGCTGAAATAACGAACAGAAATGAATACTGGAGGGATCGCCCAGGGCCTCCTGGAGGAATTATAGCTGATCACCTGGGACAGGGCTGTCCGGGCTGCTGAGGCCACGAAGGGCATCGTGAAAACAGGAAGATAATTGGATCCAGGAGTCCACACGCCTCATCAGGAGCAGGATTGCACTGGCTAATCCTTCAGACTCTGGGTCGAGCAGCAATTAGTCAACATCTTTAAAGGATTAACCCTCACGTCCGGGTCCCAAGTATTGACACTGAGAAAAGCCACAGACGTGTTGGGCCGATTAAGGGAGCAGGAGACAGGCTGCATGTTGGGGTTTCGCCTTGCAGCCCGCCCCATGCTGATGATTCGGAAGCCAGACTCTGGTAGAGAAAGTGGCTGGAAGAAAAACGGTTTGGGTTTTCTTTTTTTTCTTTTCTTTGTTGGTTGTATTCTAAACGTTATGTTCCACTGACAGGCGATTTACTAACTTGGTAGGGAATGATTTATCAGGCTTTGTAAGCACGCTTCCCTCTATTATGTGGATGCTTTCCTTCCACACGCTCGGCATGTACAGGTGACAATCGTCACCTTGGAGGTGGCCACACACCTTAACAGAAGGCGCCAAAGCTCTGAGATGCCGAGTTCTGTCCTTGTATCCTCAGGACAGCCAACCAAAGGGGGCGACAGGGTGGCGATCTGTTCTAAACAAGGACCTCAGATCCCACATCAGCGCTGATCCTCAGTCCACAGAGAAGCAAGCCCACAGCGGTCCCATGAATGGGAAGGCCCCCACCCCTCAATCCTCAGATTCTACCCCCACAGACCCCACAGGCTCACTGCAGGCCGGTCAGCTCCCCAGCCACCTGCTCCCTGAAGTCTCTCCCCAGGTCAGACCCCTCCCCAGGTGGATCACCAGGAAGCTTGTTTGTTTGTTTGTTTTTCCCATGGAAAGTGTTAAGTTCAAGGAAACCACGAAGCTGAATGAAACAGAAATAGTCTTAAACTTGGCTAAAATGTATAGCTCCTAATGCATCACAGAGGAACTCTCAAATCATACTCTTTGTAATGAGGCTAAATTAAAATAACCTAACTAAATTTAGAATGGCAGTGGTTAGACAAACAGGGCCTATAAACTTTAGACAAGTCTAAAATGCCTTAAAAGCCTCTAAAAGCAGCTATTTACATTGCTGAGGTATTTGAGTTTTATGCCTAAAATTATATTGGTTTTGTGAACAAATACTTCCTTACTTCTTCTGATTTCCCAGTTCCTTAGACTGAGACGAGTGAGTGAGTGGCCCAGGGCAGAGGGAGAGCAGGGCAGAAAGTAGGGCTGAGGAAAGCACACCCCATACAGGCAACACTGGCAGTTCCCCAGGACACACAACAGCAAGATAAAGACACGTACCTGTTCCTGAAATGCGCGTCTTAACAGAGGCAGACCCAGGGTGAACTTCACTCTCTCAAATGTCAAAGCTCTCGTCTCCTCCAGACTCAGATCATACCTGTGAAGGCGAGATTCACAATGTGTGTCAAGACGCTGAATTGGTCCTGGCCGGTGTGGCTCAGTGAGCTGGGTGTCGTGCTGTGCACCGAGAGGTCGTCAGTTAGATTCCCTGTCAGGGCACATACTCGGGGCGCGGGCTAGATCCCTGGTAGGGGGTGTGCAGGAGGCATCCGATGGATGTTCCTCTCTCACATCAATGTTTCTCTCTCTCTCTCCCTTCCTCTCTCTCTCTCTCTACAAATCAATAAAAATCTTTTTTTTAAAAAGACGCTGAACTGACTGGATTGCTGGTGGCTCTGGGCAAACAGACATCCCCTAGTGCCTTCGTATCTCCCGTGTGGTACTTACTGTGCATCCGAGAAAGCCCCCCCGTTTGTATAAAGGACCATGTGGTCCATCGGGTGGTCAAAATGGAAGGAAAGAAGGATTTCCTGACAAGACTGCAGGTAGAAAAGACATTTCCGTGTGTCTGTGATGAACCAAGGGCAGCATTTGGGACACGGGGAGAAGGGAGCTTATGGTGGTGGCCACAAGGAGTGTCGCTTAGGCCTAGGGAGCAGAGTTTACCAGCAACCTCCAGCTGGCACCCACCGCATTCCCTGCAGAGTCCGCCTGAGTCTCCCGGCAGGCGGCTGAGAAGGCAAGGTTCTAAAGCCAGGTCTTTCTGGCTTCGGGCAACCTTTGCCCAGCACCACCCCCTATTCTCCTCTCCCTCCTCCCAGGTGTCAGCCCTACCTGCACACATTCTGGAGGTCCTCCCGGTCTCCTCCAGCTCCCTTCCCATTACCCTCTCAGGTCGTTGGTGCCAATTCGACATCAACAGGGCCCCCCAGCTAGGGGTGCAGTGAAGGAGGAGGCTTCCCTCAGCTGGGTCATGGCGTGAGGCGGCCTCTCCGCGTTGGTGCCAATTCGACATCAACAGGGCCCCCCAGCTCGGGGTGCAGTGAAGGAGGAGGCTTCCCTCACCTGGGTCATGGCGTGAGGCGGCCTCTCCGGCTATACCAGCGGTTCTCAACCTGTGGGTCGCGACCCCTTTGGCGGTCGAACAACCCTTTCACAGGGGTCGCCTAAGACCATCCTGCATATCAGATATTTACATTATGATTCATAACAGTAGCAACATTACAGTTATGAAGTAGCAACAAAAATAATTTTATGGTTGGGTCACAACATGAGGAACTGTATTTAAAGGGCAAGAAGGTTGAGAACCACTGGGCTACACAGACCTGCTCCTCCTGCTGGGCTCCGCTCTGGTCCTGTAGCACATCTCCAGGGTTTCAGCTGGGGGAGGGGCAGCCCTTAGCTGGGAGGAACCTCCCTCCTGTGTCAGTTTGGGACCAAAGGCTGTGCATCTGGAGTCCATATTTGCACGAGGATGGACTAGTCAGGGACAGGGGCCTCTCACCTGCATAGAAGTGGCTGCTAGGCTCTGTTTTAAAAATGTGAGCCCAGTTAGCTACCAGAGAGCCCTTCTTGGTACGTATCTTCTTCCCCCGAGCCAGCACCCTTCCCAGATGTTTCCCCCATAATCACTTGCACGTCTGGTCTCATCCTGGTGTCTGCTTCTCAACGAACTTAAACTGACACAGGAGGGGAGGTCCCACTCTGCCACTTAACATGTCTCAATGCAAAGCACGGCCTGAGCCTGGAAGAAACCTAGAATTCCTGGCTCTGTGCCTGTGTGACCAACATCAAGTGACCTGGCCTCCGCTGCCTATGTTCTCTCACTCATAAGATGAGAACAGTAACTGTACATGACTCAGAGGATCCTCATTTCAATGCTTATTAAGCCTGTGCTTGCATGGTAAGTGCCCAGGAATATCAGTTGCCATTCATACGCTAAATCCCCCTCCTCCTTCTCCAGGGCAGGAACTGTTAGACCTATTGAGACAGTCCCAGAACCAAAAAGTAAGCCCCATGCCATGGTAGCTGAACTTACACTTACTTGGGTCCCTACAGTTTTGTTACTGTATTCAAGGGGTTTACTGCTTGGGGTGCTCCATTCAAAAATGAGATGTGGTTGTCCCAGGTAGTTTTATTTACTTGCAGCAAATAAAGGAGACAGGGAATTCATATCCAAAGTTCTATCTCCCCGAAGAAG
The DNA here is from genome assembly GCF_000412655.1 of Myotis brandtii. Taxonomy (NCBI): domain Eukaryota; kingdom Metazoa; phylum Chordata; class Mammalia; order Chiroptera; family Vespertilionidae; genus Myotis; species Myotis brandtii. The sequence goes on along the minus strand of NW_005353692.1, from coordinate 94,117 downwards.
GGAGGCTTAGCCATTGCTAATATTACACTATTTGGCCTATTACACATTGATTTCTTCTTTGCAGCCAGAAAAATTCTAAAACTGAGGAGCTATGATCTCTATCAAATAATCAGATTGTGAAAAGGCCTCATTAATTCAACAGGTGCAAAACAGGCAGGTAGGCCAATGGAATGAAATAGAATGTAACAAGTAAAAACACATGGAAACTCAGTATATGTAAGTCAAAGCTGGAATAGCAAGTCACGGGGAAAAACAAAGCATTGGGGACATTCCAGTTGCGTAGTCAACTGGGGGGAAAAAAATTGGATCCCTACCTCACACTATATACCAGAATTAATTTTTAAAGAGATCAATGTTTTCCATGGAGAAAAACAAAACCACAAAAAATTAAAATCAAACATGAAGAATTCTTTCATAATCTTAATGCAAAAAAATCCTTTCTAGTATACTATAAATAAGCCATAAAGAAAACATGGATTTTTTTTAAAGGAAAGCATCGATAAATGTTACTACATAACAAAAACTTCTGCATGACAAAAACACCATAAGAGTAGACAAGAAACAAATGACAAACTGGGATAAAATATTTGTTACTGGTGTCATTGCAATGGGGCTAATCTCCCTAATTAAACAGTTCCTATAATTCATCAAAACCAGACCAACAGATGGGCCAATGATTTGAACTGACTGGTCCACAGAATAAGAAATACAAATGACACTTAAATATATTTTTTAAATATCTGCTGTCACATGCAATAAGAGAGGCACAGATTCAAATTGCACTGAAATGGCAGTTTTTACCTATTATATGAGCAAAACCCAGACAGTCAGATAACACACTGCATTGGCAAGGTGACTGTCATGCACTAGCTGGGAAGGAGGGAGGTACGATATAATCGGTCCAATCTATCTGTGCAGCAACCAGATAATATCTACCAAAATTACACATGAACCTGTCTTTTGACTTGGCGATTGCACTTCTAGAGACTTCTCCTTATGTCATCATACATGTGAAGAGTATGTGATGTTATGGAAGAAATGATGCTTACAGAAGACTGGAGAAAAACCAAGCAACACCCAGAGAAATGGAGTTACACTGTTTATTTATGCCAGCAGGCCCAGAGGGAGATGTCTCCCAAATTTCTGAGCAAAAACATGGAGGAAGCTTTCCCTATTTATATCTTTCCACCCCCTTTGTCTCCCAAATCAGGGTTTTTCGGGACCTTACGTTAGATGACTAGCCTACAAGGTCAGACAGCCAAGTTTATCTTCCCTATTATTCAAGCAGCTAGAAAGCAAAGTTAATTTACAGAGTAAGGGGCTGTCTAAAAATAACAGAGTTGACTCACGGAATAAGGGATCATCTAATAGCAGAGAATTTGAATTAGTAGTTTTACAAAAATAGGGGTTAGCCTTCTCAGTATAAGTTAGAGTAATATAAGCGATGGATCTTCTAAGTGTAATTACCTGTAGTATTTATTAATTATAAGTTCTGTAATCAAAAATGAAAAATGTGGATCAAGAGAAACTCAAACTATACAGACTAGACCAGGGGTGGGCAAACTTTTTGACTCGAGGGCCACAATGGGTTCTTAAACTGGACCGGAGGGCCGGAACAAAAGCATGGATGGAGTGTTTGTGTGAACTAATATAAATTCAAAGTAAACATCATTACATAAAAGGGTACGGTCTTTTTTTTTTTAGTTTTATTCATTTCAAACGGGCCGAATCCGGCCTGCGGGCCGTAGTTTGCCCACGGCTGGACTAGACAGTAAAGCTTAGGGGAATGCCAGGAAGTGTGTTATTCAGACAAGATTCTAAAACATATTATTTATCTATTTTCTTTACATTTCCACTCCAGTAAATTTTCAATGAAATTATGACTATTCAACTATTTTTAAATCCCAAATTTATTCTCACATAAACTAAGATTACTGCTCATAGTGATACCAAACATCTCACTAGAATAGAATGATAGTAATGATTTTATGTCAATCTATGTAGGAAAATAAGACACAATGAAGAGCAGAGGAGGACCGTTAATGCACAGATAATACATGCACAAACCAAAGGAACTGCAACATTATTTAAAGCTATAAAGTAAACATGCTTCAAGAAAACTGGGTTACTACAGCTCTCAATAATCAATACCCATGTTCCTTACATTAAAGAAATTTCTCTACCATTCACAACAGCATGGATGGACATGGAGAGCATTAAGCTAAGCAAAATAAGCCAGTCAGAGAAAGATAAATACCACATGATCTCACTCATTTGTGGAATATGAACAACATAAATCAATGAACAAAAATAGATCCAGAGACAGAGAAGCATCAAACAGATGGTCAAACTTTTGAGGGAAGGCGGGGGGAGTGGGATGGTAAAGCAATCAACCAAAGGACTTGTATGCATGCATATAAGCATAACCAATGGACACAGATACTAGGGGGGTGAGGGCATGTGCTGGGGGGTGGGGGTGGCCAGGGAGAGGTCAATAGGGGAAAAAGGAGATATATGTAATACTATATGTAATACTTTAAACAATAAAAAAATTAAAAAGAAATTTCTCAACAGAGACACATTAGGACATTTTAATTAAGGTGTATTTTTCCCATTCCCCTTCCCACCCTCACCCCAAAATGCACTACTGGGGTGATTCAAATGCTACATGAGCAGGAATAGCTATTCACTATAGAGCTGTAAGAGCAAACATTGCAAACACCTAAAAGCTCAATAACAGAAGAGTGGGTAAAATACGATACAAATACAGTACAACCATGCAATGGAATACTACATTAAAAAAAATCTCTTAATATGCCAATATGGGGAAATTGCAAAAGTGTGTTTTAAATGAAAAACAAGGTATAAATAAGTGAATATATTACTTTTACTACCATGCTATATAATTTTTGCAAATGGAGGGGAAAGACTATATATTTGTATATAGTCACTGTTTGCACTGTTGTTTTTTTTAATCTCTTAAAGGACCCACCAGAAACTCATAGCAGTGTTTATCTTTTATGTACATGGAGTAGATGTGGGAAAAATATTGCAGATGGGGAACAATACCTTTTTATGCATTCTGACGTTCGAACCATATTAAAATAAACCACACACACCAAAAAAACCCTTAAACATTAAATTGTACACTTAAAATAACCACTAGATGGCGCTTGTTCTTCATTGAACTGTGACCACAAGTAATTTCCTTTTAACAAAGAATGAAAGCTGGATTTAAAAGTCTTAGAAACTATTTGTCCGAAAGCTTGAACATTAAGAATATCTAAATTCCTAACATTATTCAAGAAAAAAGGTAACGATCTCTGCAATGGAAAAGTCAGGGTTTTAGGAAGGCCCCACAAGCTTCAAATTCCTACACAACATGCTGAGTTGTTTACATATTTTCTGTCTTTAAATATCAACCTCCACATTTAACAACAGTAGTAGGCCACCTCAAATAACATTTGTATAACAATGGCAAATGAATCCTAAACAGTAATGTAATTTCATAGATATAATTTCTGTTTTCTTGGGTCTGTAAGATATGAAGATATGGCAATTATTCATCTCCATGCCTCAGATTATAGAGAGAGGCCCCAGGGAATTAAGAGCTGTGGCAGGTCCTGGGTGGATGGCATTGGTGTCAAGATTGGGAGCTGAGCCTCATAGGCTGTGGACACCTCAGGGACAACCGTGGGGGTACAGAGAGGGCCCAACTCAACCCCCAGCAGCTCTACCATCATCTGATTTATGTATCGATGTTCTGTGTGGGATTTAGTGGGGAAAACACGTTCCATCACTAAGAACAAGGTTGAAAACCTCTGAGCTAGGACATGCCACTGGCAAGCACTGAAACAAGTGATGCTAATTTCACCTTCCCTCAGAGAAGCCTGGTGTGGGCCTTCAGTGTAAAACACCTCTGCAGGAAGTCTCACAAGTGGAATTGTTACCAAATCAAGGGGTTCACCCCCTGGGGTGCTCTGTTCAAAAACAAGAAGAGGTTATCACAGGTAGTTTTACTTACTTGCAGCAAGTGAAGGAGCCAGGTGCTCTATATCCAAAGCTCTGTCTCCCCACACAGAGGCTTAGCCATTGCTTGAATGCACTATTTGATCAATTACATGTTAGTTTCCTCTTTGCAGTTGGCTACATTTATGTCAGTTCCCCCTCAAGCTCATCTTGTTTGCAACTGGTCTGCAAAATACTGTGCTACATTTTAACATTTAGCAAGAATAGCACTTGGTAAGAATGGCCCACACCTTGACATCCTTGTCCTATCTGAAGAATCAGAACCAACTACAAGGTACTAAGTAAAATATAAAAATATTTTTTTTTAAAAATCATAAACACTTATTAGAGTGGCTACAATAAAAAAATACTGAAAACACACCCAGTGTTAAGGAGGATGCAGAGCAATGGGATCTCTCATTTGATGTTGGTGGGAATAAAAAATGGTGTAGTGCCCTGGTCAGTGTTGCTTAGTGGTTAGAACATCAGCCCATGCACCAAAGGGTCGGGGGTGCAATTCCCAGTCAAGAGCACATAACCTGTGTTGCAGTTTGATCCCCAGCCCTGGCTGGGGTAGGTGCAGTAGGCAACCAATTGATGTGTCTCTAATCTCTCTCTCTCTTTCTCTCTCTCTCTCTCTCTCCCCCCCCCCTTCCTTCCACTCTCTCTAAAAATCAATGGAAAAAATATCCTTGGGTGAGGATTAAAAAAAATTTTTTTAAGAAGTGCAGCTTCTCTGAGAGTCTGACAGTGCTTTCTAAAGTTAAACATATACTTGTCATCAACCCAGCAATCCCACTCATGGGTATTTAGCCAAGAGAAATGAAACTCTGTTTACACACATACGTATACATTAATGTTCATTGCAATTTTATTTGCAATCGCCAAAAATTAGAAACATCCAAATGTCCCTCAATGGGGGAACAGGTCAACAAACTGTGGTACAAGCACACAATGGAATGCTACTCAGCATTGAGAAAGAGTAAACTACTGATACACACAACCTGGATGGATCTCAAAGGCACTGTGTTGAATGAAAAAAGCCAACTCAAAAGGTTACATACTGTATGATTCCAATGTTACAACATTCTCAAAATGACAAAATTACAGTCATGAAGAGATCAGTGGCTGCCAGGGGTTAGGGTTGTGGGAAGACTGTAACTGATGAGGAAACACAGAAGTTTCTCTGTGGTGATGGACCAGTTCTGTATCCTGATTGTGCTGGTGGTTACACAAGTCTACATGTGAGCTACACACACACAAACATCCTCCAAAAGGTTCAAAGAGATAATTTACAAGAGAAGATATACAAATGGCCAATAAGCATAAGAAAAGTGCTCAATGTCATTAAACCACTACAAGGTACCACTACACACCCACCTAAGTGGCTAAAAACAAAGTTTTTAATGACAAAATCAAATATCAACAAGGACATAGAGCAACGGAAATTCTCCTACTTTGTTGTAAAAACATAATATGGTACAATCACTTTGGGAAAAGTCTAGCAGTTTCTCATAAAGCTAAATACCTATCCTGACCTAACAATTACACTCCTAGGTATTCACCCCAGAGAAACAAAATGACATGCTCACAAAGATTCTTTAGAAGAATGTTCAGATCAGCTTTATTCATAATCTCCCCAAACTGGGAGATGATGGAACAGCCCAGGCATAGATCACCGAGAGAACAGATAAATAAGCGATGGTCTGGTCATAGAATGGAATATTACTTAGCAATAGAAAAGAATGTACTCCACACACATAAGGACATGTATTCGTCTAGAAAATAGTACAGAGCTGCCTGATCACTGGTTCTGGAGGAAGCCAGCTGCCGGTAGACTGCAGCTGCCTTGTGAAGAGGGCCACCTGGGGAAGAACGGGGGTAGGGGGGTGGGAGGGAGTCCCACCAACAGACACGTGCGTGTGCCATCTTGAAAATGGCTCTCCCAGCCCCCATCAAGCCTTCATATATATATGACTTCACCCCAACCAACACCCTAAATGCAACCTCTGAGAGACCCAGAGCTACCAGCTAAGATGCTCTGAAGTTCCTGACCCACAGAAATTGTGTGAGATAATATGCTACTGTTATAGATTGCTGAGTTTTAAGGTAATGTGTAACAAATCAATAAGTAACTAATAGATATGGTATTGTAACACACACACACACACACACACACACACAACTGCTGAGCATAAACTACTATCTTATTTTTAAAATACACTATCTACACTAATAAAAGAGAAACATGGTAATTGGTGTACGACCCCTACCCTTTTCATTGGCTAATCAGTGAGTATATGCAAATTAACTGTCAGCCAAGATGGCGGCCAGCAGCCAGGCACTGAAGCAAGCAGGGAGGCTTGCTTGCTGCAGACTCCAACTTTCCCCGCCTCACTTGCCAGCCTCTCAGTTGCAACTCTAAGCAACTATATACTATGTTGCAAATAAGAAGCTAAACAAAACCCCAGAAAAGGGCTTCCATTCAGCCGGGCTCGGACCGCAACATTGTATCTATGTTTTCAGCAGCAAGGCCTCAGAGCTAAAGCTGGCCCAGAAAAAAAAAAAAAAAAGAGAAGAAAACAAGGAGCGGTTGGAAGCTTTAGTCACTCGCCAGCCGGAAAACAGCCCTCAGCCCCTCACCCAGACTGGCCAGGCACCCCAGTGGGGACCCCCACCCTGATCCAGGACACCCTTCAGGGCAAACCAGCCAGCCCCTACCCATGCACCAGGCCTCTATCCTATATAGTAAAAGGGTAATAGGCCTCCCAGCACCGGGATCAGCGGAGCAGCGAGGCTCCCGGCACCGGGATCAGCATGACAGGGGGCAGCGCCCCAAATCCCCTGATGGGCCCTGCTCTGTGAGTGACAGGGGGCAGCGCCCCAACCCCCCTGAT
>NW_005353692.1:76101-83637 GCF_000412655.1 Myotis brandtii | reverse complement strand
CATCTACACTAATAAAAGAGAAACATGGTAATTAGCGTACGACCGCTACCCTTTTCATTGGCTAATCAGTGAGTATATGCAAATTAACTGTCAGCCAAGATGGCGGCCAGCAGCCAGGCACTGAAGCGAGCAGGGAGGCTTGCTTGCTGCAGACTCCAACGTTCCCCGCCTCACTTGCTGGCCTCTCAACTGCAACTCTAAGCAACTATGTACTATGTTGCAAATAAGAAGTTAAACAAAACTCCAGAAACCAGCTTTCATTTAGCCGGGCTGGGGGACCCCCCTCCCCACCCCCCCGAGTGCACAAATTTTTGTTTACTGGGCCTCTATCTATAATACACCAAGAACAAGGCATGAGTCACAAAAGCACAGCCAATGGATTATCACAAAGAAAATACATCTGATCATCTCTACCCACATCAAGGAAAATGCCATCACATCACCAGCACCCAGAATCACCCCTCAGTCACGTTTCTTCTCCCCTGCCCAGTGCTAGCTATTCTCTTGGCTAGTAACTCCATAAACTATTTTTTACTGCTTCTTAATATTGAAAGACTGAGGCTAGACATTATATATATTTTGTGTCTGGTTTTTTCACTCATCATGGCCAATCAGATTCATCTTCAGTATCTATCGTACAGATATAGTTTTCATTGGTGTACAAGGATTAAGTTGAACTAATATACCACCAAAAACATGCTAACTGAACATATTGTGTGAGGTAAGGCACAGACTGTTCACAGCAGACTTCAGTGTGTGTTGTAGAAATCATGGAACCATAAAGTGTCAGAGCCAGGAGCCCCCTGGAGCTGGTCCAGTCAGTCCCTTCTTGCAGGTGATACAGCAGGCATGGCCTCTAGTGGAAGAGCATGGCCCCTGTGCTGGGGTTGCAGAAGGGAAATGGGTGATTTGGGAAGCTGCTTTATAGTGTCCCCGTGGGTCCCACTGCTCCCAGTCTGAGTCCTTTGGAAGTCCCAGTTTCAGCACTGAAAGTCCCACCTCCAGGAAGCTCCTCAGTCCTGAGCAAACCAGGATGCCAGGATGCTGGTCTCCCTGCTCCTTTTCCTCAGTTGGTTCCATCACTTGCATGATGGTAGGAGGACGCCTTGGTCTATCACTCAGCGTCTGCTGAGGCATTATATTGTGGTCACCTTTGCCATTACATCTTAGGATATTTTTTCTGTCCCTCCTTTTTCTCTTCTGTTATCCCCATACGTGTATGTTGGTGCACTAATGTCCCACATTTCTTTTGAGACTCCTCATTTTTCCTTGTGTTGTTGTTGTTGTGTGTGTGTGTGTGTGTGTGTGTGTGTGTGTGTGTGTGTGTGCAATTTCTATTCCTTAGCTTCTCTACTGCTCTGGCTTTGAGTTCACTGACTTCTTTTTATGACAACTTAATGGTTGAGCCCCTCTAATGAATCTTTCATTGTGGTTATTGTACTTTTCAACTCTGGAATTCCCACTTGGTCCTCCTTTACACTTTGTCTCTTTATTGATAGTCTCTATTTTATGCACCATCATTTTCACACCTTCCTTTAATGGTTTCCTTTAGTTCTTTAAACATATTTATTTATTATATACTAGAGGCCCGATGCACAAAATTCATGCAAGGAGCTTGGCCCTCGCAGCCTCAGTCAGCCCTCACAGCCCTGGCTTCGTCCGGAAGGTCATCCGGAAGGACGTCCAGAAGGTCGTTTGGCTGTTAGATCTAATTAGCATATTAGCTCTTTATTATACAGGATATTTAATACTCACCTGAGGATCTGTATTTATTGATTTGAGAAAGAGAGGAAGGGAGAGAAACAACCATGTGAGAGAGAAGCATCTACTGGTTGCCTCCTGTACTCACCCCAATCAGGAATTGAACCTGCAGCCTAGGTATGTACGCTAACCAGGAATCAAATCCATACCTTTTGGTGTACAGGAAGAAGCTCCAACCAACCAAGCTACCAGGACAGGGCTAGTTCTTTTTTGGTTTGTTTGTTTGCTAATCCTTATCCAAGGATATTTTTCCGTTGATTTTTAGAGAGAGTAGAAGCAGGGAGGGAGACAGAGAGAAAGAACCATCGATGTGAGAGAGACACATCCCAGGGATGGAGCTGGCAGTGTGTCTGGATTGACCTCCAAGGCTTTAAGTCCTCTCTGACCAGGAGTTCTCTATTGTACCTGAACCAGCTCCGCCCAGATCTGTTTCACCAGTCGCCACTCTCAGCTCTGTTTTCCAGGCTCCCCAAAAACAATCTTCCCCTACAAGCTCCGCTAGCGACCCCAATTGGGCAATCACATGCACCGGGATCAACAATCAAACTCACAGATTTAAGAGGAAGTGTGTAAACAAGAGCCTGGGAGGCTGTGGGAACTCGCAGGGTTCCACCTTCCAGAACTCCGCGGAGTCTCAGAGCTGGTTTTTTAATCGTTACCCTGCTCTGTGTTGTTGGTGGGACTGCTTCCGTTGATTTTTAGAGAGAGTAGAAGCAGGGAGGGAGACAGAGAGAAAGAAACATCGATGTGAGAGAGACACATCCCAGGGATGGAGCCTGCAACTGAGGTAAGTGTCCTTGGGCGAAATCAAGCCAGAGACCCTTCAGTCCTTGGGCTGGTGCTCTATTTACTGAGGCAAACCATCCAGGGCAGGGCTAGTTCTTTAAATAGATTTAAAATCACTGCTTTGAAGTCTTTGTCTGCTAAACTCCAACATCTGGGCCCCCTTGAAGCACAATTTGCACAGCAACCAAAGGATTCAGTGTTCCACAGAAGAAGCTGAAGGAAGGCTCTGTAGCTGACAAGAGGGGTGAGGAGGTGCACAGAGCTAAGGCAGGCCAGTTCGGAGAGAACACAGCCTGTCATTCATCAGTGCTCAGGCTGCAAGACTAAACTTATGAAGAACCAAGTTGCCTCCAATCAGTAAGGACTAGGAAAGGGAAAGAAATAGGTCCTCTGGTCTCTAGACCCATGCCCAGGTGGAAATGACAGCTATGGTAGGTATCACTTGGGTCCTTCATATAAATGCCAGGACAGCATGCACAACTGAACATTCTATCCAAGGTTCCTGGGGAGGGTTCTGGGGGCAGGGCGCTGGGGGCAGGGCGCTGGGGTCCTCCCACACCCCCATCTTTCTCCCCAGGCTACAACAGTACAGTATGAACACTGAGTTTTGACCACATGGGCTTCTTCTGAACTCACAACACACTCGAGGATGAACAAGGTTTTCTAAGATGTGACTTTATATCTCCCTTTCTACATATCAACTTTACTGTTAATATTTCTTAGTCCCCTAAATCATTCATCAACTTTCTGTATTGAGTCTACTAATAAATATTCACTTTTATATGAGGTTTCAGGAACACATCTAATACTGCTATTCTAAATAGTTCTAAATTTCCCAGGGAAAGAAAGATATCTGTCCATCTGTGATTATTTGCTTATGTTAAATAGGCTGAACCTATGGAAAATAATCATTTTTCTAATCTAAATACAACACTAACTTTGATATCATGTGACAACACAAGGTTGCTCAGGAACTGAGTGAAGAACTTTGTGAGGTTATAGGACAGGGGACCTCAGAGAATCATTATGAAGACAAGGAACGATATTGCTGTTTTCATTTTAAAGATCAGGAAACTGACTCCCAGATTTGCTGCCTCTTGGGAAAGTCAAGATTGGAGCTCATGTCCTCTGACGTGGCCTGCTTTTCCTTATTCAATAAGTTTATGAAATTATGATGTTGGAATAACAAATCACTGAAAGGCCAAATACAAATAAAAATACTTCACTTACTGGCCTTCCTAATAATTTAGAAAATCTATTAGTCATTTTAGATAGATAGAAATTTGAAACATTGAATTTAGCAGATAAGGTAAATTAGAGTTTTAAAGGAAGAGAAGGTTGTAACTGCACACTTCTTTTGTTTTTAATATGTATTTTTATTGATTTCAGAGAGGAAGGGAGAGGGAGAGAGAGATAGAAACATCAATGATGAGAGAGAATCATTGATCAGCTGCCTCCTGCATGCTCCCCTACTGGGGATTGAGCCCACAACCTGGGCATGTGCCCTTGACCAAAATCTAACCCGGGACCCTTCAGTCCACAGGCCAACGCTCTATCCATTGAGCAAAACCGTCTAGGGCTCCAATTAGCAACTTTTAAGAAACAAACAACACTTTTGCCAGGCTTTAGGTATCTTCTACTTTTGTAAAATTGCCAGCATTTGAGAGTCTGCAGATTTTCCTCATCAAAATATCAAACTGTTTCTTCATCAAACTATTTGGAAGTTTTTAATTTATCCCTGACACTGAGAGATAATGTGAAGCTCTTAGAAAAAAAACAGCATGGGCCCTGGCTGGCATATCTCGGTGGATAGAACATCAGGCCTGGCATGGCACTGTCGGGTGGTGGGTTCAATTTCCACTCAAGGGTTTTGGGTTCCCCCCTCAGACCCCAGTCGGGGTGCATGCAGGAGGCAACCAGTGGATATGTCTCTCACAACTCTATCTATCTATCTATCTCTTTCTCTCCCCCTCCCTCCCTTCCACTCTCTTTGAAAAGCAATGGAAAAAAAAAAAAACATCCTCAGGTTAGGATTAACAACAACAACAACAACAACAAAAAAAAAACGGCACAGGAAACTTCATTCAATAAGCTCCTTCATATAGCCTTTGAACCACCTGCCTGCCTTCCTTCCATTGTGTCTCATCTTGCTCTGTACAAGGACAAATGCTTGGTAACACTCTAACTCCACATGTCTAAAAACAAAGTAAGCCTAAAAACAAAGTCGCTTCAATGGCCTCTTTCTGCCAATTTTCCTAGGCCCCCAATTTATCTTTCTTTTCTTTTCCTGACATACTGAAGATGTCATTGTGTCCTGAGAACTCTCTCTCCATGAGATCTGATTCCCTACTTTACCTTTCATTCCTCAGTCTCCAAATTCAGTTCAAAGTCTGAAAATTACTGTCCTCTGCCTCTAAGATCCATCCCTCCTCCTGTTCCCAATAAATCCTGACACTACCAGGTTAATTAATCTAATAGGGACATTAAGACGAACACATTGTGGCCCTGGCTGGTGTGGTTCAATTGGTTGGAGCGTTGTCCTGTGCACCAAAAGGTCTTGGGTTGTTCAATTCGTGGTCAGGACACATACCCAGGTTGCAGTTTTGATCCCTGAAAAGCAACCGATCGGTGCTTCTTCTTCTCTCTCATCCTCTTCCTTCCTCTCTCTCTAAAATAAAGGAAGACAAAAAAAGCTTTTTTTAAAAAAAGAGAAAAAAGATGAACACATTGTGTAGGCAGGTCATTGTAATTCTCCCTCAGAATAAGAATAATGACAGTGAGGGACTTCCATAAGTAAGGACAAAGAGAAATCATTCAGTAAACCAGAAAATTATTCCTGGAAACATGCCAGTCCGTTTCTATTCATCAACAATCATAATACTTGTTTCTATGACTCCTAGATATGCCCATAGTGATTGGCATGTGGGCTTTATCATGGCTCACTGTGTCTTTTTTAAGGGATGGTATGGAAGGGCTACCCAGAATACCTCCATAAACAAGCCTGGTGCGAGAGGAACCCCTAGTAGCAAAAGTAAAGGTGCGCAATTTTTTGTGATTTTTCGTATTTTTTTATTGATTGATTGATTTTAGAGAGATGAAGGGAGAAAAGGAAACATCACCTTGTTATTCCACTTATTTATGCATTCATTGGTTGATTCTTGTATGTGCTCCAAAAAGATTGAAGGATCAAACCTTCAATCTTGGCATATTGGGATGACGCTCTAACCAACTGAGCTACCCAGCCCAGGGCATTTTTGTGGCTTCTAGAAAATAAGCTAGAGCTGAGTGTAATTACCATGAAGTCTTATGAACACAACAATTGGCCATGATCAAAAGACCCAGTTATAATCATGACCCAGTATAAACTCCTTAATCTAGCCTTTAGGATTTGAAATCAAACTATCAAACCAGTCTTTCAAAAAGAATCTCCAGTGGAATTATAAAAGACTCCAAATAGCTGCAGCAACCGTGATAAAGAAAAACGAAGTAGGAAAGATCACAATACTGTACATAAAACTATACAACAAAGCAATTATAGCCAAAACAACAGGTACTGGCACAAGAACAGGCATATAGACCAATGGATTTAGAACATAGACCCCAGAAATTGACCCATACCATTATGGTCAATTAATATTTGACAAAGGAGGCAAGAACATACAATGGAATAAAGACAGTCTCTTCAACAAATGGTGCTGGGAAAACTGGACAGATACATGCAAAAAAATGAAACTGGACCACCAACTTACACCATACACAAGAATAAACTCAAAGTGGATAAAAGACTTAAATGTAAGGCATGAAACCTAAAAATCTTATAGGAGAACATAGGCAGTAAAATCTCAGACATCTCACGTAGCAATATGTTTATGGATACATCTTCCAGGGCAAAAAGAAAACTAAGGAGAAAATAAACAAATGGGACTAAATCGAAATAAAAAGCTTCTGCACAGCAAAAAAACAACAACAACACACTATCAAATTGAAAAGGGAATCTACTGAATGGAAGAACATACTTGCCAATGATACATTTGATAAGGGGTTAATATCCAACATATATAATGTACTCATACAACTCAACAAAAGGAAAACAAAAAATCCAATTAAAAATGGGCAGAAGACCTGAATAGACATTTCTCCAAAGAGGACATACAAATGGCCAAGAGACACATGAAAAAATGATCAAAGTCACTAAACATCAGAGAAATGCAAATTGAAACCACAATGAGATATCATCTCACACCTTCAGAATGGCTATCATCAAAAAATCAACAAACAACAAGTGCTGGCAAGGATGTGGAGAAAGGAACCCTAGAGTACACTGCTGGTGGGAATGCAGAATGGTGCAGCCACTATGGAAAACAGTATGGAGTTTCCTCAAAAAATTAAAAATGGAACCTCCATTTGACCCAGCGATCTCACTTCTGGGAATATATCAAAAAACAAAAACAAACAACACCCCAAAATCAATCTGAAAGGATATATGCAGCCCTATGTTCATAGCAGCATTATTTACAATAGCTAACATCTGGAAACAGTCCAAGTGCCCATCAATAGATGAATGGATAAAAAAGCTGTGGGACATTTATAATATGGAATACTATGCAGCTGTAAAAAAAAAGAGGGATCTCTTACCCTTTGGGATAGCATGGATGGACCTGGAAAATATTATGCTAAGTGAAATAAGCCAATCTGAGAAGGACAAATATCACATGATCTCACTGATTTGTGGAATCTAATGAACAAAATGAATTGACCAACAAAATAAGAGCATGGAGGCATGGAACAGACTGACATACCTCAATGTGGAGTTGGGGAGATGAGAAGAGATAAATCAAAGAACTTATCCTATACTAGAGGCCCGGTGCATGAAATTCATGCACGGGGAAGGGGGGTGGTCCCTCAGGCTGGCCTGCACCCTCTCCAATCCAGGACCCCTCGGGGGATGTCTGACTGCCAGCAGTTGGACATCCCTCTTGCAATCTGGGA
>NW_005353692.1:69343-72287 GCF_000412655.1 Myotis brandtii | reverse complement strand
GGGGTCCCTTGGTCTGGCCTGCACCCTCTCGCAATCCGGGACCCCTCGGGGGATGTCAGAGAGCTGGTTTTAGCCCGATCCCACAGGCCAGGCCGAGGGAGCCCACTGGTGCATGAATTCATGCACCGGGCCTCTAGTATACTTAATATGCATAGCCCATGGACATAGGCAATAGAGTAGTGAAGATCTGGGGAAGGGGAATAGGGACTAAGAAGAGGGGGTAGAGGCTGGGAGGAGGGGGGGAATGGGAGATATCTGTAACACTATTAACAATAAAAATATATTTAAAAATGAAAAATAAAATAGTGAAATAAAACACCAAAAAACAAAACAAAACACACAAAAACAAAAAGAATCTCAATTGTTCATTAACAAGAGTCAAGGGTGATCTCCCTCAGTAACCTCTTATATACCAGGAATGACCTCCCCCAAGCTCTCCCCACCCACATCCATCCCCACCTCAGGGCCCAATTCAACACCCCCCTTCCTCATGAAGCTTTATCTGACCAACAGGCCCCATTTTCCCACTCTCCTCTTGACACTTCTAGCGGATAGTCTGAATACTCACTCATTTAGCACTTAATACACACATATACACTGAGTGGCCAGATTATTATGACCGGCCAGATTATTATGAGCACCCCATCAGTACTTCGTTGGGCCACCTTTTGCCTTCAATACTGAGGCGATTTTTCTTGGCATTGACTCCATGAGATGTTGAAAGGTGATGCGAGGAATCTGACACCATGCCTGATGAATAGCACTGTCCAGTTCTGTGAGATTTGATGGTTGTGGAACCAGCTGCCTGATGGCTCTTTTAACTTCGTCCCACAAATGCTCAATTGGATTGGGATCTGGTGCTTGTGGGGGCCACCTAAGCAAGGTAAAGTCTCCCTCATGTTCTTGAAACCACTCCTGCACAATACGAGCACCGTGGCATGGCGCATTGTCTTGTTGGAAGAAGCCATCTCCATTGGGATACGCCATCAACATGATAGGATGAACTTGATCAGCAACGATACTTAGGTATGTTGTGCTATTCAGACATTTATAATGATCTGGCCCTCTAGCAACTTCAGTGGGAAATTATAGCTAATTTGCCTACAAACGTCAGGTGGTCATAATAATCTGGCCACTCAGTATATAACACCTTTATACAATTTCCTGTAACTGTATCTTCATCTCCCAGACGAAACCACTAATCTCATAAGGACAGAATCTGTCTGAGTTAATTAGGTATAAATCCAATAGCACCTAGTACATGATGGATGTTCAATCAACATTTCCTAATTGATGACAAGTTGAAATCTTGAGCTGATGGGACTAAAAATATATTAATTCCTGCTAGCCATCACAGGAATTATATAAAGAGTGAGTACCCTCTGAATAATAAACCACACAAATAAGGTATTTGTGTAGATCCAATTGATCCACACCCTGGGAGAAATTGTGGATTCTGAGACCATCAGTGTTTCTAGAAGCTGCTAATTAATTACTATTATTTTTAGGTATTTAACTTAAAATTCTGAGACCATCAGTGTTTCTAGAAGCTGCTAATTACTATTATTTTTAGGTATTTAACTTAAGAACCATAAAAGAGCAAACAATCCAAACAGCCTCTCTAGAAGGAATAATCCCATGACTAGCCCTTTATATTTCACTTGCACTGTCAAGTGGCTCTTGAAGAAACACTCTTGAGAGGTAAAATGGGAAATTATGAAAGACCAAAGGCCCAGAGCGCTAGGCTGACGCTTTCTACTCACTCTTAGGCAGGAAGCATCAGCAGATTACATACTTCTTGGACACCTGGCCTCCTTTATAAAGAGGTCTCTATTTATTTATTTTTTTTAATTTTAGAATTCCTGACAACTTGGTCTCCAGAGCTCCTAGGTCCACAAAAGATGTTGATAGCTGGCATTCTAGGACATGCACGCAGCTTTTCAGAGCAGTTCAATCAGATCCCTTCAATCAAGGCCAGATGTCTCCAAGGGCACCTATGCTGGGTACGGCCAACCCTGAGCGCCCACCCACCTGCCCTCGCGCTCTAGTCACTAAGCCAACAACCGCGAGGGTTTTTTCCTGGGTCATTGATGAACAGCCCTAACCCTCGCCACTGCATTACAGGCTGTGGGACGAAACTTCAGGGCGTTAGCGTCTCCTTTCTCCTCTTACAGCGGAAGACACTGAACAGAAAGCCGCGGGAAGTGAGGTGCATGGTCTTGCGGGTGCTGGGTTCACCCCACCTGCCCATCTCCTATACCCCAGGCTCCGCGGCCTCAAACGACGCCACGGTCTGTACCCACAAAGGCATTATTTTTCTTCTTTCCATGGTGATTCTGGTTCATCTATTTGAGAGGAGTCGAAAAGGCACCACTTTGGGGATTAGGGACCAAGGTCCCACTTTTTCGCTTGGCGGGGACGGAAAGAGGTGTCAGGTTAGGTATTCATCTCCCACTGTGCCTTCCCTGGGATGATCCCTGGGGAAGCCAGGTGCAACTTGAAGGGCTGTGAAAAAGATCCACTCCCCACGCCGGAGCCAACTTAGAGAACCCCGCCGCGCCGCAATCCCCTCAGCCAGTCGCGAGCTTCTGGTTCGTCTACGGCCGCGGGAAGTGGGAGGAGCTGCGGCCGCAACGGCCCCGGCGATTGGCCAACCCGACTGCAGCCGAGGCCAATGGCCAGGCGCCTGGCAAATGTTCATCACGGTGAGGCGGGACTTGGTCTCCTGGCAACGGCTCCGGCGGTTGGCCAGTCCGACTGCAGCAGAGGCCAATGGCCAGGAGCCTGCCTAACGCTCGTCATTGCTACTGCGGCTGCGCTGGAGATTCGAATTCGCGGCGGCTCCTCACTCGCGGCGCTGGCGGGGCCGGGGCCGGCGTGTCCTCTCGCCATGGACAGCCCGGAAAACGTCCTGCAGTGAGTGTGGGTGTGGTGGGTGGGCGTG
>NW_005353692.1:28738-69251 GCF_000412655.1 Myotis brandtii | reverse complement strand
ACCCCAGGGGTGCCCACCCGGGCTGTGGCCACTCGAGTCGTGGACCGACTCCGCCGTGTGCCCGCGCCTCCGCCCAAACCTGGCAGGTAGCTGCGTGGGGAGACTTGGGCAGTGGTGAGGCCCTCAGAGCCCCGCTTGTCCCCCGTGAGGAGCCCGCCCTGGGCCTGCGCCGCCGGGGGACAAACCCAGCGCAGCCAGAACCTAACGCTGCGTGTAGGTTTCCGAGAAACTTTCAAGGCCACTTACTCTTGTTGTTGTTAATCCTCACCTGAGGTGATATTTTTTCGAGAGAGTTCAAGGAAGGGAGAGGGAGAGGAGTGGGGGAGAGAGAGAGAGAGATCTCTGTGAGAGACACATCAATTGGTCGCCCCCAGGCGCCCGCCCACCAGGTCGAACCTGCAACCCGGGCCCCTGCCCTTGACCGGGAACTGCGACCCTTCCCCGCGCGGCCTGACCTCCAACCACTGGGAACACCGACCAGGGCTCAAGCCCACTTCTTACTACAGAGCATGGGGAGAACTTAAAATTGCTCTTAACCGATCACCCCACAGTCAACTTTTAAAAGCCTTTGAATGGACTTTAAGCGGGAAAAAAAAAACCTACACTTAGTGTTATTGATGTCAGCCTCTACCAGTGGTTCTCAACCTTCCGGCCCTTTAATACAGTTCCTCATGTTGTGGTGACCCCCAACCATAAAATTATTTTCGTTGCTACTTCATAACTGTAATGTTGCTACTGTTGTGAATCGTAATGTAAATATCTGATATGCAGGATGGTCTTAGGCGGCCCCTGTGAAAGGTTCGTTCCACCGCCAAAGGGGTGGCGACCCACAGGTTGAGAACCGCTGGGGGAGTCTAATCATTTTTTTTTTTAAATCCCCAAGCCTTTGATCTGTGACGTAAGCGACTTAGACCGCGGTTTCAGAATCACTTAAAAGTTAAACCTATGTGACAGCACCAGGGGGAGCTTACTGTCTGGGATCAGGGGATTCAGTCAAAGCCAACATCTCTTTTCTCTAAGACTTTTTCTTCAGCCTTCAGTGTAGCCGCCAAGGATTTTACTTCCAGAAGCTTGCCTCCCTCCCGACTCCCTGACAAGGAGAAATCCGGCATTTCTGCCCTTCTTTTCACTTTCTGAAAACGTTGCATTGGCCTCCGCTCCAGTGAACTGGACGTTTCGGTATAGAGTGGACTCGCCACAGTTCTAGGGACACGGGGCTGGTATCACACCATGAAATGTGTGCCGTGGACCTGACATTGTAGGGACTTGTCTTCCAAGAGGCATGAAAGGGAGATTCAAAATGTAGAAACAGTTTTTGATTTTTAAAAGCAACTAACATATTAATATAGTTGCAAAAAAGATTTAGAAAAGTGTTCACTGAGATCTATGCCTGTCTACTCTCCCACCATCTCATATGTAACCATTCTCTAGTTTATTTTTCAAATGTTTCTTGTGCAAATGTAAGTATTTATATTTTAATAACATATTAATATTAGGATAGCTATGGTTGTATGTGTACAATTCCTACCTTTATCTCACATGGGATGTAGCAGGGTATATACTGCTTTTTTTTTACTGAATACTGTCCTTAGAGATTTCTCTAGCAATATGTAGAGCTCTTTATCATTCTTTTTACAACTGCAGAATATTTCCTGTTCCATAATTGATCTGAAAAGTCCTCCATTGGCACATACTTGGTTGTTGACAGCCTGTTGCTATTACAGATTTTGCTGCAGTGAAAATCCAGTACTTGTGGCATTGTGCACATACACAGGTGTATTGTCTTCTAGATTTACAGAAGTGGGTTTGCTAAATCAAAAAGCAAATCCATCAGGAGGAGGGGAAGCAGCAAACTGGTGGGCACTGCCTCCTGGTGCTGGTGGTGACGGTGGGGATCAGTGGAGGAGGAGAAGTCTGGGGATAGGGCTGGGAACTCTCTCCAGCTGTGTGTTTTAGGACCAAGCTCAGAGGCCTTGGTCTTACTTTCTTCTGGAAAGTGCTGCTTCTAACCATCCTGAGTGACGGCTTTTTTAATTTTTATACTCGTGGCCCGGTGCCCGGATCCGTGCACATTGAAAGGAAATTAATTAGAAGGTGGCCATCGGGGCGGAACTGGGTGAGATGGGCTGGACACGCCTTGGAGTCAACCTCCTGCGGCCCCTCCCTAGCATCTGCAGGGTGAGCGGGGTCCCTCTGGCAGGTGGGGTCCCTCGGGAAACCAGCTCTCTGACATCCCCTGAGGGGGCCAGGAGTGTGAGAGGGCACTCTGCAAAGTTGCTGTTGTACAGGGTGTGGAATGCAAATGCAAGTCTGCAGTAAACCAGATTTGGGGACAACAGGGCCCCAGCAACAATGTAACCCTCAGCTGAAGGTGGAATCGTGTGGAATTGGGCTCCCTCCTCTCTGGTTTCGGGGTGCATCACCCAAGAACTGCTGCTGCAAAGTCACTGCAGCTTGGCAGCTCTGGTGTTGAGTGTCTGCCCTGTGGTGGTCTGTGCCCATCATAGCGACCGGTCAGATGGTAGGAGGGACACTTAGCATATTATCCTTTTATATATATATATATAGATAGCACCTGAATTGGTATTTATGGTTTTCATTTTAAGGTATCTATAATAATAAAAGCGTAATATGCTAATTAGACCGGACGGCCTTCCTGACGAAGCTGTAGCGGCAGGGGCCACTGTGGGCAGGGGCTGAGGCAGAGGCAGCTGCCGCGGCGGAGGGGGCCGAGCCCCTTGCACAAATTTCATGCATTGGGCCTCTAGTATAAGTATAAAATAAAATACATTTTTTGCTTTTAGGAATTATCCCTAATATCCCATGTGCATATTTTTCTCTTTTCTAGAATGTTTGAAGCCCACATGCAGAGCTACAAGGGCAATGACCCACTTAGTGTATGGCAAAGGTTAGCATTTAGTTTATTTATTTCCTTTAAACAAATTTTTATGTTGCCTTGAAAATTAATATTATCCACATTTTTCTAGTTATATGCAATGGATAGAAGAGAATTTTCCTGAGAACAAAGAATACTTTACAACTCTATTAGAACGTTTAATGAAGGAATTTTTAGATAACAAGAGATACCATAATGATCCAAGATTCATCAATTATTGTTTAAAGTTTGTAAGTACAGTTACAGGTATACTCAAATTCATAATCATATTATACTCTTGCTTTCCCCCCCCAGGCTTTAAGATGATTTTAGACTGTCTTAATTCCTCATGTTTTCAGTCATAAATTTTATGGTCAGAGATGTGTAATTTAGAACCTTTTGGCTTCTGTATGGTGGAGTCTGATTTAATTTTAAAACCCTCTTTCTCTGTGTATCAGGTGTATAAATGTTACAACACAAGGTAGAAACTATTCAATTAAAAGAAAGCTTTGTTGGAATTGTGTTTGGGGAAGGGTTCCTGAGAATAAATTAAATTCATTGCAAATAATTAAGAAAACCTGAGCTCTCAGAAACTAAATTTAGTACTCAAAGGATAGGCTGCCTCAGCTTATAGACTTTAAAAGACTTGGTCTATTTAATCTTAAAATAATGGCTTGGGAACATGAATTCTAGCAATAAAATCATAAGTGTAATGGCTAGAATAAACATGGATTGGTTCACTAAATTACAAAATACTAGGATAGAGTCACCCTATAGAACTTGAGCAAGCTCCGATTAAACAAAAGTAATACTTTATATAGTGAATTATTATAGAATTCACTATGTTGGGAAATAGTGTGGGTAATTATGGGGGACACTGAATGTCTAGGAAAGGAATGAGCTTCACTTTTATGTTTGTCATCAGAGAAAGAAGGGCTTTCCGCTATGCCAGTGGTTCTCAACCTTCCTAATGCCGAGACCCTTTAATACAGTTCCTCATGTTGTGGTGACCCCCAGCCGAAAAATTATTTTCATTGCTACTTCATAACTGTAATTTTGCTACTGTTATGAATCGTAATGTAAATATCTGATATGCAGGATGTATTTTCATTGTTACAAATTGAACATAATTAAAGCATAGTGATTAATCACAAAAACAATATGTAATTATATTTGTGTTTTCTGATGGTCTTAGGCGACCCCTGTGAAAGGGTCGTTCGATCCCCAAAGGGGTCTCGACCCACAGGTTGAGAACCGCTGCCCTATGCAGTACAGCCTGAAACCTCTGGTTGATTGGGCTGCTAGACCTAGACCACACGTTCCTTGTTCTCATGTCTCTTTGCTTTGGGTTTCTGTAGGCTGAGTGCAACACTGACCCTCATCAGTTTTTTGAGTTTCTGTACAACCATGGCATTGGGAAGCTGTCCTCTCCTCTGTACATAGCCTGGGCTGAGCATCTGGAGGGCCAAGGACACCTGCAACATGCCAGCGCCGTCTTCCGGAGAGGAATTCAAAACCAGGCAGAACCTAAAGAGCTGCTGCAGCAACAGTACAGGTAGTTTGAAAATGAAGCTCTGTGTGGTGTTTCCTGCTTTGAACTGTAATACAGTGGGGCCTTGACTTACGAGTGTCCCGACTAACGAGTTTTTTGAGATACCAGCTGTCTCGGCCGATTTTTTGCATTGAGTTGATAGAGTAATTTGAGTTAACGAGCTCCTTAAGGAGCTCGGTCTCGGAACGAATTAAACTCGTAAGTCAAGGCCCCACTGTATTTGCTCTGGAGATAATGTTATTGTCATCTCCTTGTTGTGGAAAATGTGGATAATAAACAAGAGTGGAAAGGAAAGAAACAGCCCAGAAATAATACTTCCAATATCTTTTCTTCTGCCCCTGTGTGTGTTTTGTGTTTGTGTATTTTAACAGTAAATTGTACTGTATGTTAGGTTGTATATATTGAGCTCTATACTGCTGTTAAGAAATTATGAACTTTTATATACTTATAAACTAGTTGATAAATCTGTCCCAGAGTTATGTCACAATTTAACTGTTGAACACTGTGATTTTTATAAAGAACAACGTAATAGCCCGGGCCAATATTTTCAGTGGTTAGAGCAGTGGTTCTCAACCTTCTGGCCCTTTAAATACAGTTCCTCATGTTGTGACCCAACCATAAAATTATTTTCATTGCTACTTCATAACTGTAATGTTGCTACTGTTATGAATCGTAATGTAAATATCTGATATGCAGGATGGTCTTAGGCGACCCCTGTGAAAGGGTCGTTCGACCGCCAAAGGGGTCGCTACCCACAGGTTGAGAACCACTGGATTAGAGCGTTGGCTCAAGCACTGAAGGCTTACGAGTTTGATTCCTGTTTAAGGGCACATACCTGGGTTGTAGGTTCAATCCCTGGTCACATCATAGCAGGTGCAGGAGGCAACCAATCTATATCTCTCCCACATCAATGTTTCCCTCTCTGTGTCTTTTTCTTCCTGTCTCCCTCCCTTCCACTTTCTAAAAATCAATGGAAAGAATATCTTCGGGTGAGAATTAACAACAACAAAAACATAATCTCTCTTCTTTTATTTTCCTCGCCCGAGGAAATGTTTCTACTGATTTGAGAGAGAGAGAGAGAAAGAAACATCGATTTGTTGCCTCTTGTTGGTGCCCCAGCTAGGGATCAAACCCACAACCTAGGTAGGTACCATGACCAGGAATTGAACCTGCAACCTTTTGGTGTATGGAACTATGTTCTAACAAACTGAGCCACCTGGCCAGGGCAAAACAATATATGTTAATGAATAATTTTGGTTTGCACAATTGTTTACTTTTTCTGTGATTACATAATATCCTTCATTTAGGGAATTTAAAAGGTATAGAAAACTAAAGAAGCAGAAGAAACTTTTTGGCATTTTAGTTGGCACTTTTCTCTGCTTTTTATAGGATTGCAGCCATGCTTTATGAACATATGCAGCTTTGCAACAAGATTTTTTCCCCTCATCATTAAAGTATCTCCTAATATATTTCCTATTTTTAGCTAGTTTCTTCTGATAGATTCTCAGAATTGACACTACTGAGTGAAAGGGTATAGGAAGAGTTTTAAGGCTTGTGATACATATCACTAGATTTCCTACTGGAAAGGTTATACCAGAGTTCTGCTGGTCCCTCTTTAGCAGCATATGAGAGTTTATCTCACTGCACCCCTTCCAGCACTTAATATGCTCATTTTTTTTTTTTTTTTTTTTTTTTTTTTTTTGTCTACTTTGTTATAGTCCTCATGCTTTTTTTTTTTTAGGGAGAGAGAGAAACATCAATTTATTGTTCCCATTTATGCATTCAATGGTTGATTCTTGTATGTGCCCTGACTGGAGATTCGACCTGCAATCTTGGCATATCGGGATGATGCCTTTAAGCTAGAAAAGACTGAGATCAAGGGAGAATGTAAAGTTGAATTTTAGAGTTGTTCCAAAATTAAAAAATTCTTGGATTATCTTCGCACCCAATATATTCACATTAGAAAATTCATCTGTTTTCATAGTTTATATCAGTATTCCTTAAACCTTCCTAATGCTGCGACCCTTTAATACAGTTCCTCGTGTTGTGGTGACCCCTAATTTCATTGTTACAAATTGAACATAATTAAAGCATAGTGATTAATCACAACAATATGTAATTATGTAATTATATGTGTGTTTTCCGATGGTCTTAGGCGACCCCCCCCAAAGGGGTCGAGACCCACAGGTTGAGAACCACTGCTCTAACCAGCTGAGAGACCTGGCCTGGGCCCCTTGTGCTCTTTTTAATAGTAATTTTGACAGTTGAACTTGTTTTTCTATGGAGAATTTAAAGCAAATGTAAGACAGCAAAATATTTTACCCCAACTACTTCCTTAAACATCTGTAAAAGTGAACCTTACACCATTTTCACTAAAAAAATTATCAATAATTCTTTATTATCTAATTTTCAGTTATTCATTGCTATGTAATTTTTCTGAACCATTGGTTTATTTGAATTAAGAGTAAAATCAGATTTGGCATCTGGTTGTCTTTGGCTATATGTCTCTTAGTCTCTTCATACTGTGCACTCTTGCTCACATCATTCAAAAATGTCAGCTCTGGATGTTGCATGTGACTTGACAAATTGGCTTGATGTTCAGAAGTGCCATAAAATGACATTTAAGTTCTCACAGCATGAACAATTCTATATCTGCCTTTATAAGTAGTAGCTTCTTCCAAACATATTCATATGTTCCAGGTATATAGAATGCTTAAAAAGAGGGTTTAAATCCCCATGTTGGAACATTGGCATAGTTGGTACACAGAGAAGAAGGGTGAATTTGCCTTATGGGTTTAAGGAATACTGATATAAACTATGAAAACAGATGAATTTTCTAATGTGAATATATTGGGTGCGAAGATAATCCAAGAATTTTTTAATTTTGGAACAACTCTAAAATTCAACTTTACATTCTCCCTTGATCTCAGTCTTTTCTAGCTTAGAATAAGGTACTTGGAATATTTAGTTTTTGCAAATATGTATTAAACTGAAGTATATTCTCTATATTGATTATTTGTGCCTTTCTACTGTCATTTAGGTTATTTCAGACACGTGTTACCAAAACCCATTTGCCAGCTCAAGGTAAAATAATGTTTTCTAAAATGTTTAAATTGTTGCTAATTTAGTCTCTGATTTGCACTGCTTATTTTCCCTACTTAAACAAATTTTTTCAATTTTATTGATTGTATTGTCTTAGGTAATGGGGAAGGTACTCTGATCATATTAAGGCCTGCTAAATAGCACTGGAGATCAGGGGCTCTGTCTTAGCACTTTAAAAGAACAAACCCACAAGAAAGACTTGACTTCATTGTATTCTTAGGGTTTCAAAAAATAAATAAAAATTGCCCTAAATTGAGGATAGTACTTAGTCTAGAGTCTGTTTTGATTTGAATCAAATGTGTTTAATGCAACTTTAAAGAAATGTAGTCATTTTCTTCCTTAGAAATAAAGATCACATTTAAGCAAAGTGTGGGCTAACTTGCCCTGTTTTTTTGTTTGTTTGTTTTTTGTTTTAATAACTACAGTTTACATTACTTTTGGATATTTCCTTGGGCATTTTGAATTGATCAGAAAATCGTTTCTACAATATTTCTCTTATCCAAAAAGTGTTTTAGTTCTACTTTGTGAGACAGTGTTGAAAGAGCTGATTTATTTTGTAATGCTTTTATTGAAAGATCAGGGGAATATGTTTGTAATAATTTTTATTATGGTTTTTACCCCTATTTCTCTTTATTTCATTATTCCCGCTGCCCCATAGCTAGAACCTCAGAACCTCTGCATAATGCTCAGATTTTAAACCAAATGATGACATCAAAATCAAATCCAGCCTGTGTTTCTAAGAATCAGGTAATAACATTTCTGTAAACTGGGAATGGTATTGAACAGTAATCTGCTGCCTTATACATTCTATGACTCTACCCTTCATGTCATCTACTTGCACCTGTGGTGACTTTCTGGCCTGTTGTCATCTACCACTGCTCACTTCCAATATTAAATTTTTAAAAAAGTTTAAATGGGAGAGAGAGGGGAACATCAATTTGTTGTTTCACTTATTTATGCATTTATTGGTTGATTCTTGTATGTACCCTAACTGTAGATTGAACCCGCAATCCTGGTGTATCAGGATGATGCTCTAACAAACTGAGCTACCTGGCCAGGGCTCCAATATTAAATTTAAATAACTTAGTAACTGACCAGACCGTCTTACATTTATCTGACTTAGGCACCCCCACCATACAACCTCCTATGTCCATATGCTGAGAAGCTCCCCAGCAGCTTCTTTATTTCATTCTGCTGGCCTTCTCAGGCCCAGGAACCCCTACCCTGGACCACATCCACCTGGAGGCTCCTGAGCCCTGCTATAAACACTGAGCCCTGGCTGGTGTGGCTCCATCTGGTTGGAGTGTTGTCATGAGCAATGGAAGGTCTCAGGTTCTGTTCCTGTTCAGGGCACCTATCTAGGTTGTGGGTTTAATCCCTGGGCAGAGTGTATATGGGGCAACTGATCAGTGTATCTCTCTCATGTAGATGTTTCTCTCTCTTTTTCACTCTTACTCTCCCTCTCTTTTCCTTCCTCCCTCTCTAAAATCAATTTAAATAAAACCACCTCAGCTTCAGGCCCTGGCTGGTTAGCTCAGTTGGTTACAGTATCTTCCCAGTATGTCAAGGTTATGGTTCGATCTCTGGTCAGACCACATAGAAGAATCAACCAATGGATGCATAAATAAGTGGAACAACAAATTGATGTTTCTCTCCTTCCCCACCCCCTCTCTAAAATCAGTGAATAAATTTTTTTTTAAAAAAACCTCAGCTTTAAACGTTGGTATCCATAACATCAAAGCCTGGCTCTACTACTTCAGGCAGTTATATTTCCAGTTTCTCAAGCACTCTTTATGTTTTATGTATCTCTTAATTTATGTATATCTTGTTTCCCGTTTCACTCTCTAATACCAGATTATAGTGAATTTAAACTCCTTTTTACACTTTTCAAATATGGAACTTGGGACATGACTCTAACCTCTCTCTCAGGAGCTGGCAAAAATACTGTTTCATTGACAACAGCAGAAACCATCAGATGACATCTATAAATTTTCTGCCATCAACCCATAAATGTAACTGTACCCTTCCCTGCCATCTCGATGGAAAAAGGCAGCTTTTCACCTGAGCTTGTCTTTACTCCTTAAGATTTTTGCCCTGTCAAGATCTCTTCTGCCCTAAAGGCTCATTGATGTGTAAAATGCTCATCTTTCCTTCGCTCAGTCTTCTTTCCAGCATCTTTCCTGGCACAACTGCTTTTTCAAAGTTTTCTGGGACCTCCTTTTAAGCTAAATCCAATGGCTCTGATCTTATCTGACATGGGCATGTTTTCTTACTGTAACACATTTCTAGAAGTAGAATATGAATTTCTAATTTTGATAGATACTCACACTTCCAATTTACATCCTACACATTCATGCCAGCCTCCTTGCTGCTTTCTGTTGCCCAGACTGAGTTTTTAGACAGTAGTGATGGGTCTTGTTTATGGTCACATTCCCAGGACCTAGCTCAGGACAGGACATGTATGAGATATTCAGTAAATAGTTGTAGTGACAGATACTAGCATTGGGAACTCCTAAGGGTAGAATAGTACCAGAAGAAAATCTTAATGATTAAAAACGTGGCATTTGCATTGTTAATCCTATAACACTTAGGCACTGTGGCCCAGCTCCTAGACTGGATTGAAGGGAATAAGTGCCTGCCCTACTCTACTACCAAGTAGGGAATTCTTAAATCACTTTCTATTGGACTTTTTAGTTGTAGAAGTTACAACTAATAATGCAAACTCAAGTTTCAGATATTAATTATAATTTAAAAGAACATAAATAAATCTATGTGATGATGGAGAGGCCCTGTGAGCATATTCATATTGTTTTGTGAAATAATTTGTGTGATGGTTTCTTTTTAGGTATGTGAGTATTTTTTTGTTGTTGTTGTTATTGTTTATTTTGTCTTTTTAGGGTTCAGAAGTTTCTAAAGTAACATCTTCAGCTTGTGATAAAGAGTCGAATATGTAAGTACATTAATTTATTCCTTAGTTCTCATCAAGAGCTGCTTTTGTACAGTGTTGTAAATAATGTCTTTTTTCCCATTATAGGGAACAAAGGGTGGTCGTGATTTCTAAATCAGAATACTCTGGACATCCCTCTCTGACAGCCAAAACTGACATTCAGCAGGTTGTTATGTACTGCAAGGAGAAGCTCATTTGTGGAGAGTCAGAATTCTCCTTTGAAGAGCTGAGAGCCCACAAGTACAATCAACGGAGAAAGCATGAGCAGTGGGGTACAGCAGTCTTATTTGAGTTATTTTTATATTACTAAAATAATTTTCACTTCCAAGTTACTAACATTTTTAAACAGATAATTGACGTGGTAAAAGAATCTGCAAAGTCTCCAGCTCATCCTTTAAAAAGCCTAGACATCTTTGTTCATTGTTATTGTGGCAGCCTTGTTGTCAAAGGGATTGGAGATGAAACAGTGCTAAAATAGATATCCACACCAGTGTTGCTTTAGCTTTTAGGAAATAGGTATTTTAAGACTTGTAAACATTACCTGTAAAGGTGAACTTTTATATATAGCAACTCTAAATCACTGGGTCAGTTATTTGTACTGTCAAAGGATTAAGTAGGAATTGGAGTTAAGATTTTTTCAAGATCTGCAATTAATACAAATAAGACATTTAGAAGGAATCCTCTGATAAAGTGCTATGTTACTTATGGCTATGGAGGCGGCCAAGGTTTTCTCACAGGGAAAACTGAATGTTAACACCAATATTTGTACTCTTTTTTTTTTTTTTCTGTAATCATATAGACCTCAGAGGAAAATGAGCCTTTGTTCCACTCAGGACTTATACCATCTCAGTTATTTGTACTATAGTCACCCTGTTAGCCTTCCTGTTTTGTTTCTTATTTCTCATTCATTGGCACCTGAAAGAATAGTCATTTCACACTCATGGAGGACCCATTTTGTGCCATGCACAGATGCATTTTTCTTTCACATGTTGTGACCTGAAGTCTTAGCCAGGTGATTTGATTTGTATGACATGGTTGTGTAACCCAGTCATTGTAAGTGGGACTATCTGCAATATATTTGACATACTGACCCTTCAGAGAGCTTTAGTTTTATTTCTTCTTAGACTTAAATCTTTTAAAAACTATTCCATTTTCACATGATTTCCACAGTCATGTTTGTTTTAGAAGTATTTAGTATCATACTGTGTTATTACCAAATATTGTTGGTCAACATGTAACTTTTTGTAATTTACATGCCCTGATCATAAAAGTAACCATGCTGATGGTAGATAAAAATGATAATTAAACGGTGAATTCTATCAAACTACACTGGTGGATATTACCAAACATTCACAGAGCAGTTAATACCAAATCTTCTCAAGCTCTTCCAAAAAATAGGAGAGGGAACACTTCCAAACTCATATTATTATAAGGCCAGCTTGATTCTAATACCAAAACCAGACAAGAACACCACAAAAAAAGAGTATCAGGACAATTTTCCTGATGAACATAGATACAAAAATCCTCAACAAAATACTAGCAAACTGAATACATTAAAAGGCCATACACCCGGATCAGGTGGGATTTATTCCAGTAGTGCAGGGATGGTTCAAAATCTACAAATCATTGAACATGACACATCACTAAACAAAATCAAGGATAAAATCATTGATCAATATCAATAGATCCAGAAAAATCATTTGATGAAATTCAACATCTATTTATGATAAAAACTTTTAGCTAAGTGAGTATAAAGGGAATGTACCTCACTGTAATAAGCCCCAGTACTAACCCCAAATTTAGTGGTGAAAGCTGAAAGTTTTTCCTTTAAGATCAGGAACAAGACAAAGATGCACACTTTCACCATTCTTATTCAATATGGTGTTGGAAGTCCTACACAGAGCAATTACACATGAAAAACAAAAGGCATCCAAATTGGAAAGGAAGAAGTAAAACTTCACTATTTGCAGATAGCATGATATGTGTATAGAAAAACATCAAAGAAGTGTTAGAATTAATTTAAAACATCTGTAAAGTTACAAGATACATAGTATACAAAACACTGCAAAATGAAAACACCCAAAAAGATATTTGCACCCCCATGTTTATTGCAGCATTATTTCTAATACCCAAGATAAGGGTCCATTAATGCAAGAATGGATAAAGAAATTATGATTGATACATCTACATACATACACACATTACACACCCTGGTATATTACTCAGCTGTGAAAAATAATGTAATCTTGCCATTTGTAAAACATGGCTGGACCTTGAGGGCATTATGCTAAGTGAAATAAGTCAGGGAAAGATAAAACTGTATGATATCACTTCTATTTGGAATTAAAAAACTCATAAATACAAACAGGTTAGTGGTTGTCAGGGGTTAGGGTGAAAGGAATAAAGGGGGTGAAATGGTACAAACTTCCAGTTATAAAATAAATAGGTCATGGGGTATAATGTATAGCATGGAGACTATAGTTAATAAACTTGCATGTTTATAAGTTGCTAAGAGAGTAGATCTTAAAAGTCCTAATCATAAGGAAAAAACATTTTTTGTAACCATGTAAGGTGACAGATGTTAACTACTAACTACCTTGTGATCAAATATAGAATCATATTGTACCCCAGGAAACTAATAGTTATATGTCAATTATACCTTAATTTAAATAAATAGCTGGCAAAATAAATGTAATACATGTTTTAGTTCTGATAACCTAATACATATGGAAAAGACTAGTAAATTGCAATCCTATGGCCTACATTTAAACTTTGCATTCAAACCATTTATCTTTTCTAAAGTAAATGAAGACAGACATTACATGAAAATGAAAGAAGCAAATGCTTTTGAAGAACAACTACTGAAAGAGAAAATGGATGAACTTCATAAGAAGTTGCATCAAGTGGTAGAGACATCCCAGGAGCACCTTCCTGCTTTTCAGGAAAGTCCTGAGGTATGTGTGCTCTTTACTGATGCTTGCCATGCCATTGATTTTCTTTTTATTTGCTCCTTTTTGGCCCTATTTTTAGTTAATTCTGATGTTAAATATACACGTACATGTTTATATATTTCTGTACAGTGTGGGGCAAAAGTATGCTATATGGAAAATAATATAATAGTTAATAAATAATAATACAAGAATAAACTCTGCATTTTGAGTATTCACAACTGTAAACTTACTTTTGCCACACCCTGTATTTATATATTTATGATTCTATTGGAATCATTTGTTTTTTCTTATTTATTTGAATTTCCTTTTTTGCATAATTTTTTTCCCAGGATAGTTCCAAGAAATTGTTAAAATAATTATCTTGGGCCTTTTTTTTTTTTTTTTGCTATATTTTCTTGGTACTTACCAGTTCTATATCCCCACTCTCTCTAAAGAAACTGTTTAATTATGTTCCAATGTTCATTGTGTTCAAATGCATCAGATATATTTTTAGTTTCACTTTTCTCGGCCACATATCCCCCATAGCCTTCTGTCTTGGTCCTCTAGGTTGGCTGAGGGCAGCTGTCCTTCCCTTGCTCCTCTCCTATGTTGTATCCCTGTTTTCTTATTCCCTTGTCACTCTTGCTCCTTAACATCTATCTCCATTTTGGTGGCACATAGTCTCCAAGAGCTTTTTGTAGAAAAGCATATCTGAAGGTTAATTTTTTGAGATCTCACACACATGAAAGACCTTTATTCTACCCTCACACTTGGGTGATAATTTGGTTGCGCATGATGTCCTGGAAAGTAAGTCATCACATTTTCTCATCCTTGAAGGCACTGTACCCCTGTTGAGAAATCAGCTGAGAGTTATGGGAGCTCCCTTGTAGATAACTGCTTTTCGTTGTCTGCTTTTAGGATTCTCTCTTTTGGCTTTAACTTCTGGCATTTTGATTATAATGTGTTTTGGTGTGAGCATCTTTGGGTTCATCTTGATTGGGACTCTGTACTTCTTGGACTTGTATGTCTCTTTCCTTCACCAGGTTTGGGAAGTGTTCCATCATTACTTTTTCAAATAGGTTTTCAACCTTTTGTTCTCTCTCTCTCTCTCTCTCCCCCCCCCCCCCCCCCCCCCCTCCTTCTGGTACTTCTATGATGCAAATGTTGGTACACTTGGTACTGTCCCAGAAATCCCTTAAACTATCTTCAATTTAATTTTTTTTCTTTTTTACTGTTTAAATTGTGTTTTATACTACCTTGTCTTCCAAATTGCTGATTTGATCCCTTTCTTCATCTAATCTGCTGTTGATTCCATCTAATGTATGCTTCATTTTAGTTATTCTTCATTTCTGCCTGGTTCATTTTATGTTTTCTATCTCCATTTCATGTTTCCTGTCTCTGTTGATGTTCTCACTGAGATCATCTGTTCTTCTCCTAAGTTCATTGAGCACCATTATAACCAGTGTTTTGAACTCTGAATCTGATAGATTGCTTGCTTCCATTTTATTTAGTTCTTTTTTCAGAGTTTTGTCCTATTCTTTCATTTGGGACATGTTTCTTTGTCTCCTCATTTTGGCTACCTCCCTGTTTGTTCCCATGTAGTAGATATATCTGTTATGTCTTTTTTTAAAAAAATATATTTTTATTGATTTCAGGAGAAGGGAGTGGGGGAGAGAGATAGGGACACCAATGATGAGAGAAAATCATTGGTCAGCTACCACACTGGGACCTAACCCACAACCTGGGCATGTGCCCTGACCGGGAATCGAACCATGACCTCCTGATTCATAGGTTGATGTTCAACCATTCAGCCACACCAGCCAGGCTATCTGTTATGCCTTTAAGTCTTAGCAGGGTGGCCCTATGTAGTAGGGATTCTGTGGGGCCCACTGGCACAGTCTCCCTGTTCACTTGAGTCGGATGCTCCAGGGTTGTCCCTGTGTGAGATTTGTGTGCCCTCTTGTAACTGAGTATGTTGGCACATCAGTGGGAAGGACTGATCCTCAGGCTGACTGGCTGTGAGGACTGGCCATGATACTACAGTGGACAAGCTGTTCTGCAGGGGCTGACCCCAGGGAGCAGGCTTTGCTTTGGCATGGCTCTGGTGCCTGTCAGTCCACCCTTTGGGTGTGTCATTTGTGATGCTGATTGGGCGGTGGTCTAGTGTGGTCTGAAGCCGGCCACCAGGTGTGTTTGTTTTGGAGCTTCTTGGGAGTGTCTTCAGTACAGGCCAAGGTCAGCTACTGCCTGTGTCCATCCCAGGGCCACCTGCTAAGAGCTACAAAGTAATCATCAATTGGTAGTTGTCTTTGCTGGGGATAGAGGCACTTGGGAGAGATTATGCTGTGAACCCAGGCCACTACCACTAGTGCCAGACTGGGGGCCAATTAGCAAGAGGAACAGGGCAATTGGAGGCCACAAGAGGTTCAGTCAGTGTGCGGGTCTAGTGGGGCAAGGCTTAGAGAATTACCAGGGTGGGGCAAGAGTTGTGTTAGCCAGGTTAATGGATAGCTCTATAGTGGAACCTCAGTTGTCCAACTCAATTCATTCCAGAAGGCTGTTCGAGAACCGATTTGTTAGAAAACCAAATCATTTTTTTTCCATTAGAAATAATGTAAATTGTAATAATCCATTCTAGACCCCCAAATGATTACCTGTTTTAACCTTTCTTTTATATAGTACATGTCTAATATACTATTTAATTTGTAAATAAACACTTTTTTTTCTTAAATTTATCAAATCACCCCCTATTAGCCTTAAATCACTTTCAGCACTCATTCCAGGGGAGTCTTTTCATATCAGCGTGGGGCATCTTTGCTTGTTCCTATATCATTGCCTTTGAAATGCTGTTATTGGCTAACCGACTGCTTTTCTTTATCCAAATCAACAACAGTTTTTCTACCTCTTTAATTGTCTGTGATCATTATTTCTTTCACATCCTTAGCAACATTAGCACTCTTGATGGCCTCTTTATGTTTTACAATTGTGCTAATCCTTGATTTCCCCAGCAACAAAAACATTCTCTCCTTTGTTGCCTGAGAGAAACCTTTTTTAAAGCTGAGGTATCAGCTTGAAGGGGTTGTGAATTCAAAAACCAAAGTTTGGTTTGACAACCGAGACATTTTTCGGTGAACAACTTGGTCAAGAACCAAATTGTTTGAGATAGAAGACATTTGAGAAATGAGGTTTGACTGTATATGGACCTCACCTGTGCCATCTGTAGGCTGTGGGGGGTGTGGGGCAATAAAAGGAACGATGGCTCCTGCTAGCACTTCTTTCTGGGATATAGCTGCCCCTCTAGGCCTCACCGTGAGCCTTACAATTCAGATCCTCCAAGTATGTCCCTGGAACTTTTCAAGCTGCTGTCCCTTCTCTGAAGTTTATACTCAGACCCTCTAAGACAGCGGTTCTCAACCTGTGGGTCGCGACCCCTTTGGGGGTCGAATGACCCTTTCACAGGGGTCGCCTAAGACCATCAGAAAACACATATATAATTACATATTGTTTTTGTGATTAATCACTATGCTTTAATTATGTTCAACTTGTAACAAGGAAATTAGGGGTCACCACAACATGAGGAACTGTATTAAAGGGTCGTAGGAAGGTTGAGAACCACTGCTCTAAGAGGATGCCTGGGAGTATAGCAGCCCTCTGTCTCACCCAGACAGAATCTTATGATTTTTTACTTCCTGGCACAGTGCTCTTGGATGAGGAGCCTGGTGTGGTGCAGGTCTAGTGTGGTCTGAAGCCGGCCACCAGGTGTGTTTGTTTTGGAGCTTCTTGGGAGTGTCTTCACACCTCAGGGAGGACTTCTGCAGCTGAGATATTGCTCTGATTCTTAACTGCCACATGTGAATTTGGAACCAGACTGCCTGTGTCTCTCTGCCCCTCCTACCTGTCTCAGCATGGTTTCTTTATATCCTTAGTTATAAGACTTCTATTCACCTAGTCCTCAGGTGGTTCTTTAGGGTGGTTCTACAATTTAGTTCTAATTTTGATGTGGTCATGGGAGTAGGCCAAAACACCATTTACTTATTCTGCCATCTAGACCAGAAGCTGTGAGTATGAACATTTTATATTTTGTCCTTTTGTCTGTGAAATAACTACTTTTGCCCTAGCTATTTGGTGTTAATAATTTGTAAAAATACTTTTGTGTGGTGAAGAATTCACTCTTCTGTCTTTTAATTTGGTAACAAAAGAGTGTACAGTTACACTCTACATTGAATAGGAAAACAAAGATTTTAAATGAAAAGCTTGTTGTCCATCTTGTGTAAGCCATGCTTGTTTGTGTGGCAGTTATAATTGTAGTTTATACTCAGGTTTCCTATTCATTAAAGAGAAAATAGCTACCAAAGGTAACATTTTGATGGAAGGAACATTATTATGAGTATTTGATAAATTGACTTGGTCTTTTCCCAAAATTAAGTGAAGAGAAATAAGACAGTTCTTAAATACTAATAAAACTAGATGGGGCGTTATTTCAGTGGTTTGAAGTTTGAACTGCCAGTTGTGTCTATGGTTAAACTACAAAACCATCCGTCATGTAGAATGGTCCTTTGTGTTTTTGTCAACTGTTCATTTCAGAATACTTCAAGGAGAAAGGAATCTACTGAAGACAGATGCCAGTGTTTGAAAAGCTGTAACACCTAATTACTAAGATTCTGGACTTCATGGTTTTGCTTTTGTTTGTTTAACATGACAGGTTAATCCAGCATGCGTGGGGCCAAGTGTCGACTCCCAGCAGGAACTGAGCACTCCATCTCTGCCAACCATAACTCAGCAAACCTCAGAGGACATGGGAGAGAAACCCAGACAGGCACCTGCTGCTGTTCCTCCTGA
The DNA here is from genome assembly GCF_000412655.1 of Myotis brandtii. Lineage (NCBI taxonomy): Eukaryota > Metazoa > Chordata > Mammalia > Chiroptera > Vespertilionidae > Myotis > Myotis brandtii. Next base: position 51,006 of record NW_005353692.1, on the reverse strand, counting down.
AGCCAATTCGGTCACTGTGGCTTTGGTGTCCCCAGCCATCAGCCAGAGTGCAGCTCCTCCTGCTCCTTTGGCAGGCCAGCCAGGGACAGACTCCATGTTTTCAGTGGCCGGAAATGATGCCAGGTGAGCCAAAGTTGGTCCAGTGATGACAGTGCTGTGAATGGTGTCTGTCAGTTTCTTACATAGTTTACAAAATCAGGAGCAAGATGTAAAAGACAGCTAGTTCCTGTTTTTAAACCAAGGTCCCAAAACTTCAGCCCCAAATCTTACAGATTTACCTTCTTTCATACTTCTTTTAGAGTATGTGTTTTACTTCATACTGCTCTCTTGAGTTAAACATTTTCACTACACTGAAACTCAACGATCTTTTTATAACAGAAGAATATACATCTGTTAAACTGAAACTACCTTTGCTTACTAGCTTTTACTGAATACACAAACAGTTTCTTAACATATGTACTTCTCATCTTCCTTCTGTCTTCCCACCAGGAGTGGTTTGAGATTAATATCCATTACACAATATCTATATACTGCTAAAGATGTATCCCCAATTTTGAGGGATTTTCCTAGATTTCTAAAATAGAGTGTCATATCACTTGTTTTGTTTACATTTTTTCTTCAGTTTCTCTCTTTCAACATATAACAATTTTATTGATCCATTAGAAAAAAATAAAAGCTACAATTAATCTCACATTCTCCCTTTGGGCTAAACCCCTTAACACATACTATGGTTCTTAAGTACTGTTTTCCCTTAATGTCTGCAGTTAACTTTTGTCAATGATTTCCCCTGGAAATAAGATTTTAAATCATCATGCTTTTTCACTCACATTAAGATAATAATTCAGACCTGGTTACTCTACCATATATGTAAGAAGAGGACTGTTGGTGGGAGTCATGATTCCATTAGGTCTTCATAGTTAATTTATGCACCTATAGAATGATAAGAGCAGCAGCAGTGACATGCCTTGTAAAAGTGATGCCTGACCAGTCGCCCCTATCAAGATGATAAAATTAAAAGTGCTGTACTTTTTACTTTATATCTTAACAAGGTTTATTAAGAAAATTTTAGCAGTGTTAAATGGATGAAGTCCACTATCACAACTATACTTAAAACAAACTGATATAAGTGTCTTTTGTGCCGTTTTTTCTTTCTTAATAACCATTAAAATCTGGAGAACAATGTACTGTGTCAACTGGCTCATGACGAGTGGTGGCCATGCAGCTAAAGCTCAGCAGTGCTTTTCCTCACCATGACTCAGGAGAGCTGTGTGTTAGCCCTTTAGCTTATGTGATGAATGGGAACATTTGAATTAGGGAGCCATTATCTTGCAATACCACATAAAGGAATTATTAGCATGCTATTAAAATACATAATCACTGTGTCAGGCAAACATTAATACCTGGCTTATAATTGTAAGAATTCTTTTCCTCAAAAGGAAATGGAAAAAATAAAACAAACATTTCATTTACTTATACTGTAGGACCTAAGCAGTTCTATCCTTTTTTTTTTTACCAGTAGGTTTGTAATTGCTGACCTTTTTTTACTATTCTTTCTTGAGAGTTAGTGTGTCTCAAGCGTTTTCTCTTCCAGATGTGTGACTAGAACTACTCAGGAATTCAAGCCACAGAGCAGAGCAGAGATGAAAGAAGGTAATATGTAGTTACAATACATTTGCTTCTGACCTGTTTCCCAGACGTCTCCAGGTCACACAGAGGTCTGTGTGGTGGCTGTGGTTCATGAAGGCTTCAGACCTTAATGAAGCTGGTGTTAGCTTTCCTATTAGAATATAGGGGTAAGATGAGCTCTGGACCATTTCAAATAGAGGTAGAAACCTACTTGTTAGTCACATCTTACTAGTTAGAATCTTTTGGAAACTTGATTTGTGAAAACCTTACTGTTAAATTTCTCAAGTTCATCTAAAACAAGAGTCAACTTTAATATGTCATGAGGTAGGAAGTCAACTTTAATATGTCATGAGGTAGGAAATGTGATTAAAGGTTTAATTAGGGGTGTTATAGTTCTATTTGGTACTACTTTGTTAGAGGCATTTGCACTGAAGTTATGTAAGTTTTATGGTATAAGTAAAATAAGACACATAGCTTGGAAGTTCACTCCCCCCTCCCCCCCATGTGACTGTGACATCCTTTCCAATGACAGTTCTGTGGGAGCAGAGCTACTCAAAAACAGCTGGAGACCCCTGTATTGAACCCAGACCTCCTGAGCACTCTCTTGGGGCCTGGCACTATTGTAGGGAGTTAGGGGTGTAGCCATGAACAGAAAGGACAAAACCCACCTATGTGGAGGGGAAAGGAAGTATTGCTATTGGAGAGGTGGATTGAAACTATAGAAGTGACCCGGGAAGACATCCAAAAAGAAAGTAATATTTAGGGGTCAAAGCCTGGAAGAGGGGACTGCTCATGTGGCTAGCTTAGAAAACCTGTTTCAGGCCCATGCAGAATGACCCTCAGGTGGGAATGTCACTGATGTATCTAAGCACCCCAGAGAGGCAGGGGGGGGCGGGGGTGGGGTTGGAATGAGCAGAGGAGGAGGAAGAGAGTGAGATCTGGGCCTTAATAAGATAAGATATTATTAATAAGATAAAAAATGAAAGTACATTAGTAATGGAAATCCTTATTGATAATTATCAACAATAATAAATGTTTTAATTGTAATAAGTTTCTTATATTGTATACCTTTTAAATAATTCTGATTTCCCTACTGATAATGCATCTTGTCCCCATTCCTTTAATAGGGTGTGAAACACATAAGGTTGTTAACACAAGTTCTTTTCATACAACTCCAAACACATCCCTGGGAATGGTTCAGGCAACACCATCCAAAGTGCAGCCATCACCCACCGTGCACACAAAAGAAGCATTAGGTAAAGCCTTTGGTTGGAATGTGTAGCCTCTGACAGCAGATTAATGAAAGGTTTTTGCAGCTTTGTTTACAGTTACTCTTTCTACTCCTTTAAGGGTTCATCATGAATATGTTCCAGGCTCCTACACTTCCTGATGTTTCTGATGACAAAGATGAATGGCCATCTCTAGATCAAAATGAAGATGCATTTGAAGCTCAGTTTCAAAGTAATAATTTGTTTAAAACTGCTAAGTACATAGCATTGTCGATGACTGTCATAGGAATATTAAGGATTATACAAGAAGTGGCCCTACCCTTTTAGCTTGCCACATAAGGGCAGGGAATGTGTGAAATTAAAAAATCCGAGAATCTTCTACAAGGTACTTAATGTGTGTCATAGATCAGATTTGTTTCTAAAATAATAATAGTGCCAAAGAAGGACAAGATCCCCATGGGTAGAAATGGCTACAAAGGGCTGAGTATTTGAAGTCTGACTCGAGTCTTGCCTGGTAGTAGAATGGCAGGGGTGGAGTGCTGGAGGCCAGCAACTATTTTACATTTGTCTGGAATCGGGATTCCTGCTGGAAGCCAGGAAGAGATCATGATAAACTAAATACGCCCTGGCCGATATGGCTTGGTTGGAGCATCGTCCTATGCACCAAAGGTCAGGTCACACAGCCAGGTTGTGGATTTGATCCCTGATTGGGGCGTATGTGGGAGGTAGCCAATCAATGTTTCTCTCTTTCTGTGTCTTCCTCGCTCCCTCTCTCTATCTTCCCTTTCTCTCTTTAACATCAATTTAAAAAAAAAACACACAATACTAAGATCCTGTTAGATTCAGGAAGATCTGAAATATAAAGCTACAATGGTTAATTCTTAAACAAAATGGAAAACAAAGCCACTGAGAGCATTGTTAAGTGAGTCAGGTGACAATAACAATGATTTAGGAGAATGATGAACACCATGTTTTTATATGTGGCAAGAACTTGAATGCGAACCCCTGTGACCATAATTAAGTTACTGTATCTCAATACATAGTGACTTATCGCATTACCTAGTATTTGAAAAGCTGCTATCACTTCTTTTCTGTTAGCTATTATTCCATTTTCTTATTTATAGTTGAAGTTTAGTATAAAGAAGAATTTTTATCTCCCCAATGCAATAATTAAATGCTGTTTTTTTCTATTGCAGAAAAGGCAAGATCTTCTGGAACTTGGGGAGTCAATAAGATTATCTCTTCTTTGTCATCTGCTTTTTCCGTGTTTGAAGATGGAAACAAAGAAAATTATGGGTAAGGAAACACCTAGTTAAAATCTCCTTGTAGGAGATTCCTCTGTGTCTCAAGGCAGTGAAGTGGCAATAGAGTGATCTGCCAATCAAGTGATCTGCATTATAGTCCCCGCTCGCCACTGATGATCTTTCTGACCCGATGACCAAATTATTGCTAACCTTCCCCATATCCTCAGTGCTATACAGGACTCAAAAGAAAGCAGACCTTCTGCAATAAAAGCTTATAGTAGTAAATTATCAGAGAACTGAAGGATTCTGTGCATTTGAACTTTTATTGGATGTGAATGAATTCACCAATCCTGATATCTGTACATACTCTGTTTATATTTGCAGGATTGATCAGGTAGAAAAGGAGATGGCTTATTCAGGTTCATACTGCAGAGATAATATGTTTGAAGGCCAAGAGAAATTACATTAGAGAGGGTAACTTCAGGAATTTTCACTATTAATAGTTTAAACCGTGGAAAGAGAAGTGTCAGTGTGAATTAAAGATATCACAATATGGACGTGATTTATACTGTGGCAAAAAGGAGAAAGGGCCTGACCAGTTCTCAGAGAGAAATCCCTGAGCACTGGAAATAAATCAAATGCATGGCATTCCTGACCTGTGGCCACACCACTAACTGTTTCTAAAACTTATAGCTCGGTGTAATAGAAACTTCTGTATTTTCCACCCTCGCTGAAGTAACTAGTTCTACTCTTATCTACACAGTCACATTAATTCAGTTTGTACTCAGTTTTGCTACAACTATTGCAAAAGTAAGGAATATATATGTAAATACTAAGTAGTTAAATAGGATAACTGGAGAGTGTTTCTAACACTCAGGTAGTAGCATTTATTTCCTTGGCATGTTTTATTATTTATAATTTTACAAATCTTTTCTTAGATTACCACAACCTATAAACAAACCCACAGGAGCCAGGGCTTTTGGAGAACGCTCTATAAGCAGAGTTTCTCCAAGACCAAAGGTAAGTAATGTCTGCTCATCTGTGAAATGGTCTGACCACTCTTCCCTTTTTGTTTTACCAAATAGTTGTGACTGATAAATTAGATAGTTTATGTAAAACTGCTGAAAAATTATATGTCATATGAAGAGTGCGATTTTGGGGTACATTATTCTACAATTATTTGAGTATCTAGTATGTGCCAGACACTGTGATAGGTATAGAAACTGAAAAAGAATCTGGTGTGATCCTTGCCCTCAAAGATCCTGCCCTCTATAAAGGAGGACAGGGGTGAAGGGTGGAGTAGAGAAATACACATGTTTCCTAGACCTGGGAAGTGAGGCCTACAAGTGGGCTGTTAGCAAAAGCTAAATTGGAATGATCCTTCGTCGGGCATGGCAGCAGACAGGTGTCACCTGTTTGTTGGCCCAAAGCATTTCTCTATTACAGCAGCTCTGTGTCCAGTCCACACTGAGCTTCCACTTCAGCCCTGAGTATTACCAAGCTGTACTTCTCATCATTTACCCCAGGCTGCCCTCTGTTGTGATGTGTCAGAGAGGTGCTAAGAAGCTCTGCTAAACCCTGTGTCGTGGTGTTCATCCAATAGTGGATTCTTTTGAATAAATTATCACCCAGCTCTCTAATGCTTCTGGTGGATTTTTTGACCTTAACACTTTCCCAAATAATGGGCTAAACTTCAAATATAGTAGCATTATCTCAGAGGCACATTTTAGTGAACTATTCAACTACGTGTGCTTTGACTAAAAAACCCACAATAAGTTATCCATACATTCTGGCCCTAAGCATAGGCCGATTGCTTTATCCTGTGTTCACCTGAAAAAAAACAATCAGCCAGCTATTCCTGCCATGTTGGAAGAGACATGGTGGGATTTATGAAGACCACAGTATATATAAAAACCAGGGTGGCATTTTTATGGGCAACTAAAGAACTATGGTCAAGTGTGATTCTGACTTAGCAGTTTCTGCCTTTGTCATAGACTCTAAAATTGACCTTTGTGTTCTTGGAGAAATAGCCGATTCTAGGGCTGGGGCTAGAAAAATATAAACAAGCCTAGAATACTGGTATCTTACAGTGCCAGAAAGTAAGGAAGTGCTTAAAAAGAAGATGGAACACAGAAAAAGGACACAGGAGCCAACCTGAGCAGCCAATGGCCAAACCTGGGACAACATAAGCAAGAAAATAAGTAGAATAGGGTAGTATTAAATTCTAACCCAAGAAATAAAATAAATATTCATATTGCTATAAATAAAATGGCAGAGAAAGAACAAAGCATCCCATAGAAGAACTCCAAGTCAGGTAGAAGGAATGAGTGACTATAGAAAATGGCTGGCTGTCAGTCACAGTGATAATAATTGCTTCAGGCAAGATCCACAGGTGAATATTAAAATTAGCTAGTGAAACTTTAAGAGGAAAACAGGATATTTGTATAGCCTCAAAGTATCTTACCCAAATTATTAATTACTGTGGTGGTTTTAGCCTTTGTTCACAAATTCTTTGATGTTCCTCTATCCAGGAGGTGGAGCTTAGTTTACCTTCTTTTGAATGTAGGCTGGACTTAGTAACTTGCTTCTAACAAGCAGAGTAGGGAAAGTGGCTGTGTGTTAGCCAGAATTGCACCTGTTTCCTCTTTCATTCCTCATTTTTCTGAGTCTTCAAAAGCATTAATGTGTTAAATTTCATGGATGACACAGGGAGATGGTTGATTTTTTTCAGTTCAACTTTTGTTGCAGGAAATACCTCATGCTGAAGAGTTTTGGGATGACTCGACAGTATGGGGCGTCCGCTGCACCAAGACGCTGGCACCCAGTCCTAAGAGCCCAGGAGACTTTACATCTGCTGCACAGCTTGCATCTACTCCTTTCCACAAACTTCCGGTGGACTCAGCACACGCTCTGGAAGATAAAGGTTGTGTAACAATACTTGTATAGGATATAGGTTTATTTTATGTTTTAGAACAAACAGAAAGGCCACTACAGACAGATTAAATAAAAAAGAATGAACATTTATATTTTATTAATTTGATAAGAGTAACAAATAGTAATTTTTAATTCTTGATATTTGTCTACAGATCTCATTACTTTAGAGGCATAGCCAAGTACTAAGAAAATGTTATTTATTTTTAAATATGTTTTTATTGATATTTAGAGAGAGAGGAAGGGAAAGGAATAGAAATAGAAATATCCATGAGAAAGAAACATTAAACGGCTGCCTCCTGCATGCCCCTCTACTGTGTATTAAGCCTACAACTCGAGCATATGCCCTGACTAGAAATTGAACCAGTAACCTCTTGGTTCATGGGCTGACACTCAACCACTAAGTCACACCGCCATGCAGAAAATTTTATTTTTTAGTGATCTGATTTAGTGAGAGTAATGAGAAAACTTAAATAGTCCTTATTTCCCCCAAATGTAATACTTCCTATATCAAGATCTTTGTATATCTGAATTGTACCTTAATATATAACATTTTCATTGAGCACAGTTATTACTTATTAACTGCTGACCTACAAAATATATATGCAATGAGATCTGAAACTACTTTACCTTTTGGAAGACTACTGAATTACTAACCAACTCTTGTCATTGCTGGCACTTTTTTAAAAAAAAGCAATTGTTCACTGAAGCATGCCAGTAAAAGAATTGCCAAGGAATTTCACTCCCCTAGATGGAAGCATATTTGAGCCTGTGGACTTAAAAATGTTTAACTAAAGGGATAAAACTTTTTTGTCGAGTATTAACCCAACATGGTATATTTCTTTTCTGAATTTTAAAGAGAAGGTCAGCTGAAACCTGAAAAATTGCTAAGTATTACCACAAGTTTGCCACTTTAATAAAAAATGTTTTAAAAGTTTTTTTCCCCCTCAAGAAAACTAGCTTAATCAGTTAAGAGCCTTTCAGAACAGTCAAAAATTGGCTACAATTATAGTATTTGCCACTTTGGTTCTATAAATAGGAGCTGATGTTCTAGTTTTAAAAATATTAGCACCTATTTGGTGAGGCAATATCTGATAAAATTTAATCCAGTGTAATATTTGGCTGTATATAGTACTAACATCACTTGGTAGAAGTTTATTCTGTATTTCTGCCCTATCTAGTCTGTTAATAGATGTGTGGGGTTTTTTTAGTTAAAAGGAGTGGCAACTGTTGCCAGGGAGCTTTCTGATGTAAACATACTATATCATTCAATCAACTAAAACAACCGACTGACTGAAAGACACCAAAACCCCTACCCTCCTAAAGCCTGTCAGTCTTTTATATTCGATGTCCTTGTCATCAGGTTCTCCCAAAGCAGCGTGTGGCCTGCCTCCCATACCAGTAACCTCCCATGGTTTGGTCATCCTCCCCATAGTGGACCTGCCCTTCTCCAGGCCCTGTTCTCTGAAGGATTAGATGTATAAAGTTGAAATGCTCACATATATTAGTAGTAGAATGTTTTTTAAAGTCATTTCCCCCCCTTTTAAAAATCTTACCGCACATTTACCATGGAACACTATTTTAAAATTACAACCTAAGTCACTATAAAAAGGAATCCTTGACTTTATAACATAAAATCATGTGTGTACACACGTGTCCACATACGTCTACCTCTAATTTTTTATGTTTCAGAAAATATGATAGCAGCACAGTGCACCCATGTGACTTTGGATTCATGTGAAGAAAACGTGGTGCAACCCTCAAAAGACAGAAAGTTCAGGTATAGTGAGCATGTGGTTCTGTCACTCCATTTTCATTCTAGCTTTGCTTTAAGATGTAATAGAATTCCAGTCCTTAAAGGCTAATAGCATTTTTATGGACTCTCAGCTTTAAGTCCGAAGGCCCTCTCTGTGGATAAATAGAATAATTAACCCTTTGAGTGCCAACCAATATCCTAGGTACTATGCTAAAATTGCCAAGGCATTTTTGCTGATTTTACAGCAGTTTAGGAAAAAAATTATGAATCGCAAGTAAATGAAGTTACATATTCAAAAACTTAAGGAAACCTTTACTACATTTGTTTTCATCTTTGACATATTTAGCAATATTATCATCACTAATAAAAGCAGACTTAGAACTGGACGTCATTTCAAAGCTTTAGGGCTACAAAATTTGAGTAAACTTCATAAAATCGTAGTACCTATAAAAAATTAGGCAGATAAATGCCAGGGGTCAATTTTAGAACTACAAACATTCGGCATCATAAGTAATCTGCACTTAGGTGCCATATGTCAATAAAGAGTGAACTACTAGCATCTAATGGTGACACTGCAGGAGGAACACAATAGTGCTCCCGGCACTCTTGGCGAAAGACAGGAGAAGTGCGATTGCCCTCCCCGGCACTCTAGGGGTTAATCTAAACATGGGGTACATCGGGGCTATGAGAAAAGCAGTGAGGTAGCAGAGAATCCCTGTGGAAAGAGTTTCTGTATCTGATTTCCTCTAATTTGGGGAGCAGAACTGCAGTACTCTTACCAGACAAAGACCCTGTTGCAGAACTGAGCAAACAGAATTCCTTCTCTATACCCATTGTAATTAAGACAATCAATCACTTTCTTTTATGAGGCAGAAGATACAGTGTTTAAACTTAGGAATTGGTGCACAATGCAGACTTACCATACATTAATGTTTTGCAGAAGTAAAATTCCAACATATTTGAGTAGTCTTATAGACACTGAAAGTAGCTATAATCTTTTGAGCATTTATTATATCCCAGAACAGTGGCTATGCTTTTCATAAACTATATCTTTTAATTAACCTTACAGTAACTTCAGTTATAGGAACTAGTCTTTTCTACCATTACAGATGAGGAAACCAGGCCTAGAAGGCTAAATAAATGACCTAAAGTCATACAGCTTCTAATTGGAAGCATGGGACTTGAACCCATATCTCTTATTTTAGAACCCTTGCTCTTACCACTGGACTGTGCTCTTGTTATCAAACTCCCCCCCCCCCTTTTTTTAATTAGAGAAAAGGGATTTCTTTTCTCTGGTACCTTTTTAATACTCTTTTTATTTTTTACTTTATTTTTATTGTTGACACTATTACAGATGTCCCCATCTTCCCCCCTCTTTGTCCACCTCCACCCAGCCTCCTCCCCCTTTCCCTCTGGCCATCACCACACTGTTCTCTGTCTATGGGTTATGCTTATATGTTCTTTGGCTAATCCCTTTGTTTTCTGTGCCCCCCCCTCCCACAGCTGTCAGTCTGTTTCATGTATCCATGCCTCTGTTTCTATTTAGTTTGTCAGTTTATTTTGTTAATTAGATTCCACATATAAGTGAGGTCATATGGTATTTGTCTTTCTCTGACTGGCTTATTTCACTTAGCATAATAATTTTCAGGTTCTTCCATGCTGTCACAAAAGATAAGATTTTCTTCTTTTTTTATGGCTGCATTGTATTCCATTGTGGAAATATACCATGGTTTTTTTTTATTCATTCATTGACTGATGGGCACTTGGGCTGTTTTACAGATCTTGGCTGTTGTAAATAACACTGCGATGAACATAGGGGGTGCATATATTCTTTTAAATTGATGTTTCAGGATTCTTAGGATATATTCCCAGAAGTGGGATCACTGGGTCAAAAGGAAGTTCTATTTTTAATTTTTTGAGGAAACTCCATATTTTTTTCTACAGTGGCTGCACCTGTCTGCATTCCTACCAGCAGTGCATGAGGGTTCCCTTTCTCCACATCCTCACCAGCATTTGTTGTTTGTTGATTTATTGATGATGGTTGCCATTCTGGCAGGTGTGAAGTGATATCTCATAGTGGTTGTAATTTGCATTTTTCTTGAGCATTTTTTCATATGTCTATTGGCCAGCTGTATGTCTTCTTTGGAGAAGTATCTATTCCAGTCCTTTGCCCATTTTTTAATTGGGTTTGTCTTCCTGATGTTGATGTTGAGTTGTATAAGTTCTTTATATATTGGAAATATATATCTTTATATAATTGGAAATTAACCCCTTATCAGATGTATCCTTGGCAAATATGTTCTCCCATGCAATGAGTTCCCTTTTGATTTTGTTGATTTTTTTTTTTTTTTGCTATGTAGAAGCTTTTTAGTTTGCTGTAGTCCCATTTGTTTATTTTTTTTCTTTGTTTCTCTTGTCCGAGGAGACATATCAGCAAAACTATTACTATGAGAGATGTCTGAGATTTTACTGCCCATGTTTTCTTTTAGGATTTTTAAGGTTTTGTAACTTACATTCAAGTCTTTAATCCATTTTGAGTTTATTCTTGTGTATTGTGTAAGTTGGTGGCCTAGTTTCATTTTTTTTGTACCCACCCAATTTTCTCAACACCATTTATTAAAGAGACTGTGTTTACTCCATTGTATGTTCTTGCCTCCTTTTTCAAATACTAATTGACCATATAGGTATAGATTCATTTCTGGGCTCTCTGTTCTGTTTCATTGATCTATATGCCACTCTGCAGGTTGAGTATTGATTTGGGGTTTACAAATAAATTTTAGCATGCACATCCTATATAATATAAACCTAATATGCAAATCAACCGAATGGGGAACTACCGGGCACTATGACACGCACTGACCACCAGGGGGTGGACGCTCAACACAAGAACTGTTCCCTGGTGGTCAGTGCGCTCCCACAGAGGGAGTGCCGCTCAGCCAGAAAGAAGCCCAGCTCACGGCTGGCGAGCGCAGCAGCAGTGGCCAGAGCCTCTCCTGCCTCCAAGGCAGCACTAAAGGCCCCTTGGGGGATGTCCGACTGCTGGGAGCGGGCTAGGCAGGTGGACATCCCCTGAGGAGTCCTGGACTGCGAGAGGGCGCAGGCTGGCCTGAGGGACACCGCCGCCCTCTCCCCCCCAGTGCAAGAATGTCATGCACCGGCCTCTATTGAATTCATAAATTTGGAATCCATGAGTAATGAGGTTGAATGTGCAGATGTATATGTGTGTAAAAATGTACCAGTGTTGGGTTGTTGGATTGCAGTTCACACTTTCTGTTTATTTCATTGTTATAAAAGAAGGTATTTTGGATAAAGATAAGTGTTCAATCTTGGTGACAGTACTGATGCTCATATAATAGCTTGGGGGGTATAAACTGGTTCCTCTCAATGTTCCCTACTAAAGAATATTCCCTGTATTACCTACCAACTTATCGAATATATTACCACATCTTTGATTTATTTCTAATCATATGGTACTAGCTGTGTATTTGTATATTTTTGTTTTGTCTGAAGAAAATGCTTTATTCAACTTTGTGAAGCAATTTTGGAATATCATTCCTAGAATGAAAAGGAAACTGCTTTGTGAGACTTTCATGTGGTCAAATCTAGTAGTCTTGTAATCACGTGGTGTTTAGTTTCCTCCTCTCTCATTCTTTTCACACATCCAGTCCAATTCAAGAGAAAAGCCCAGAAGCAGCATTCCCCATCAGTGCATCTTCAGCATCCTTACTGCATCCGAGCCAGCCAGCTGCAGGTGGCATGCTGACCAGCGAGGCAGAGCAGAACCTGAAAGCTTGTACACTCACAGATACTAACCTTCCTGTTGTGCGGGAGCCATCGGACACCAGTGCTGGACTCCAGGCAGAATGGGTGCAGCCTCGGTCACTTGGGAGTGTCGATACTGCAAGTATGAACAGAGTCTCAGTCTTCATTGTACCCCCGAATAAGGACAGTCGCCTAGTAAAAGCTGCTTCTTGAAAAGCTCAAAGAGCAGGGACTCAAATGTCATTCAGAAAGAATTTGCATACTTTATCACATTTGCTGATGCTAGAGGGCTAGTTCATCCATTTTAATTTAATTTAATTTTTTTCTTAATCCTACCCCAAGGATATCTTCCATTGATTCTTTTTTTAGAGAGAGTGAAAGAGAGAGGGAGAGACACAAAGAGTGAAACATCAGTGTGAGAGAGACATGTCAATTAGTTGCCTCCCGCACGGGCCAGGGATCAAGCCTGCAATTGAGGTACATGCCCTTGACCAGAATCATACCTGCAACCCTAAGGGTCGATGTTCTATCCACTGAACAAGACTGGCTAGGGCCATCCATTTTGATTTTAGAAAGTGTCAAAAATATCTGTTGGAAGAGGAAATTGGACTTGGAGGTCATACTATGTGTTAAGCGTTTAATGTAATACTGTTGTCTCCATTTTACAGAAAAGTAACCAGGTTCAGGGTTAAGAGATCCACAAACCCAGGCTGCACAAAAACATTTTACATAATGGTTAGAAGCCCAGCCTCTGGAGATAGACTGGCTAGGTTCTAATCCTGGCTCCCCCTCCTATGAGGTCATGTGATCTTAGCTGAGATTATTTCAGTCCTCTGTGGCCTTTCTGTAAAGTGGCAATGATGCTAGTACCTACTTAGTCTTATAGTAAGGACCAAGTAAGTTACTAACTGTAAAGTACTCAGAACAGTGTCCCACGTAGGCTTAGCACTAAGTAAATGTTGATGCTGGATTAGGCTTGATCACTGCCACTAACTTTTTCCTTCCCTTTAGAAATGATTTCTCTTTTGTGAACCCAAAATATATCATACATACAAATTGCACATAGGTAGCGTACATATTAAAAGGCAGCATCTTTTGCCCTGCCCAAGTGGCTCGGTTGGAGGGTCGTCCCATATACCAGATAGGTTGGGAGTTCAGTCCCACGTTGGGGCATGTACAAGAAGGAACTGATTGATTTTTCTCTCACATTGAGGTTTCTCTCTCTAAAATCAATAAATGTATCCTCAGGTTAGATTTTTTTTTAAAGGCAACATCTTTTGTAGACATAAGTGAAAAAGCAATTTAGAGAATATATATCGGAGCATATTAGAAGTACCTAACTAATATGCAAGTCTTCCTTTAAGACATGTACCCATAATTGCGCTAAAGGCAGTATCTAGCAGTTCCCAATGAGTGAAACAGGTGCCTCTGGTGTTTTCCTTTGTCTCAACTGAATATTGGTCTAATTATAGATCTAAAATGATAATGAACTATACAGAACCATTCATTTTGACTTTTGAAAATGGTTTTTATTATTTGAATCAGTGCTCTTTACAGGTGAGGCTTTTGAAAGCTTATTTAATGCATGTCTCCACTTGCTTTATTTGTAATATCTTAGGTACTAACTTTATTATTTATTTATTTATTTTTTGTCCCCATTTCTTTAAGGCTTCACTGTTGAGAATCCATGGGATGATCGATTGATTTTCAAACTTCTGTCCGGGCTTTCTCAACCAGTGCACTCCAGTCCAAATGCTTTCGAGTGGCAGTGTAAACTTCCTGCCATCAAGCCCAAGACTGAGTTTCAGCTGGGTAAGAACTATGTGGTAGTAACTTTAAACTCTTATTTCTCTGTGGGAAGTTTGTGGTGACCCGTGTTGTGTGATTTTGCTTCTGGCACCACCATCACCTTGGGAAGGGTATTAAGCCATAACAGTAGGTAACATTTTTATTGCTATCGGGGCTCTAACGTCTAGAAGGCCAGTTGACAATACCTATCAAAATTAAAAATGCACATACTTTTAGATGCAGACATCACTTCTAAGGATTTCCCACAGATATACTGCATATATTCCAAATAACATGTGCATGTAAAAGCAGCAGGTTGGAAGCTACATAGGTGCCAGTGGGGACTGCTTCAATAAATAACTGGATATCTCTGTAGTGAAATGCAGCTCTCTGTACTTATAGGGGATGGCCTCCAAAACATGCTGTTAAGAAAAAGGGCAGACTAGTACTATGTACTGCTCTTGTTTTAAAATATTTTTATTGATTTCAGAGAGGACAGGAGAGGGAGAGAGATAGAAACATCAATGATGAGAGAGAATCATTGATTGGCTACCTCCTGCATGCCCCACACTGGGGATAGAGCCTGCAACCCAGACATGTGCCCTGAATAGGAATCAAACTGTGACCTCTGGTTCATAGGTTGACGCTCAACCACTGAGCCACGCTGGCTGGCTGCTTTTTGTTTCTTAAAAAGATCATGTCTATATACATATTTGATAGTATTTCCAGATAACTTTTGAAAGGTACTCAAAACTAATAAAAATGGGAGTGGGAAACAGTGGCTGTGGATAACAATGGGAATAACATTCTAACAACATACTTTCCATACATAATACACAGACTCCTTTATTAACATTTTGTTTTAGTGCAGAACATTTGTTGAAGTTGATGAGCCAATATTGTTACATTATTATTAACTAAAGTTTATATTAGGGTTCTCTTCCTTAGTATTGTTTTGAGAAATGTGAAATGATGTGTATCCATCATTACAATATCATACAGTGTAGTTTCACTGCCCTAAACCTGCCCTGTGCTCACCTAAAACCCTGCCAACCACCCATCTTTTTACTACTGTCTCCATAGTTTTGCCTTTTCAAGAATGTTATATAGTTAAATCATATAGTATGTAGACATTTTTGATTGGCTTCTTTCACTAAGCAATATGCATTTTTAAGATCCCTCCATGTCTTTTAATGGCATAATAGCTCTTTTCAGTTGCTGAGTAATAATTCACTGTATGAATGCACCGTCACTTATTTATTCATTCACCTATTGTAGGCTATCTTGTCTGTTTCTGAGTTTTGGGCAATTACGAGTAAAGCTGCAGTAAACATCCCAGTGCAGGTTTTGTGTGGACATAAGTTTTCAGTTCATTTGGGTAAATATCAAGGAGTTTGATTGCTGTATTACATCATAAGAATATGTTTACATTGTCTTCCAGAAGGATTTTACCATTTTCCATTCCCACCAGCAAAAATGAGAGTTCTGTTGCTCCCATCCTCACAGCATTTGATAGTGTCAGTGTTTTCGGTTTTAGCTATATTAATAGATGTGCATTATTGTTTTTAATTTGCCTAATGACATGATATTGAACATTTTTATATGTTTATTTGCCATCTCTATATTTTCTTTGGTGAGTTATAAATCTTTGGCCCCTTTTTAAATGGGATTGTTCATTTTCTTAGTGTTGAGTAAAAGAGTTTGTTGTATTTTTTAGATAATAGTGTTTTATCAGATAAGTGTTTTGCAAAGATTTTCTTTCAGTCTCTGACTTTGTTTTTCATTCTATTTTTCATTCATTTCTTTCACAGACCATGCTTTTTTCAAATGTTTTTTTCTTTTCCTTTTATTGATTTTAGAGAGAGAGGGAGACGTGGAGGGAGATAGAAATGTCAGTCAGCTGCCTCCTGCATGCCCCCTACTGGGGATCAAGGCTCTAACCCAGGCATGTGCCCTGACCAGGAATCAAACTGGCAACCTCCTGGTGCATGGGACAAAGGCCAATCAACTGAGCCACACCAACCACGGCACACAGATTATGCTTTTGTTGTTATCTAAGAGGTCATTGACAAATCCAAGGTCACCTAGATTTTCTCTATATTGTCTTCTGGGTCTTTTATTTGATAGTTCTGTGTTTTACATTTAGATGTATGATCCATTTTGACTGAACTTTTGTGAAAAGTTCTGTATCTAGATTTATTTTTGCAAGTTGATGTTCAGTTATTCTATCACCATTTGTTGAAAAGACTCTCCTTTCTTAATTGAATTACCTTTGCTTCCTTGTCAGTGAGCAGCTGACTATATTTGTTTGGGTCTGTTTCTGGGTCTATTTCTGTCTGTCCATTGACCTATTTGTCTATCCTTTCACCAATACCACAGTGTCCTGATTATGGTAGCTTGATGTTGGTGTTGGGTAGTGTCAGCTCTTTGATTTGTTATTCTTCAATATTGTGCTGGCTATTCTGGGTCTTTTTCCTCTCCATGTAAAGTTTAGAATCACTTTGTCAATATCCATGAAATATTACATTGAATCTATATTATCAAGATGGGAAGAATAACAACTTGACAGTTTTATGTCTTCCTGTTCATGTACATGAAATATCTCTATTTAAATCTTTGATTTTTTTCATCAGAGTTTTGTCATTTTCCTCATATAGATCTTGTACTTTTTTTATGTTTGGTTTTTTGTGTGGTTTTTTGTTAATCCTCACTTGAGGAAATTTTTTTTTGTTTTTCATTCCTTTTTTTAGAGTGAAAGGGAGGAGAGAGGAAAAGGAGGAGAGAGAAAAACCAGTGTTGTTTGCCTCGATTGGTTGCCTCGCACCTGTCCCCCATTTGGGGCATAGGCTTGAACTACAACCAAGGCACATGCCCTTAACTGGGACTCGAACCCTCAATCCTTTGGTATGTGGGCCAATGCTCTAACTGCAGAGCAACGCTGGCCAGGGCAGATCTTGTACATATTTTGTTAGATTTATACCTAAGTGTTTTAATAAGCTTTGCATACCTGGAGTGAAATGTTAATGGTATTGTGTTTTTAATTTCAAATTGTATTTATTCATCTCGGTACATAGGAAAGCAACTGACTTTTGTACATTAACCTTGTATCCTGCAACATAGCTATAATCACTTATTAGCTACAGATTTTTGTTGATTCTTTGAGATTTTTCTGGATAGACAATACTGCTGTCATCTGTGTACAAAGACTATTTTATTTCTTCTACCCCAGTTTGTATGCCTCTTATTTCCTTTTTTTCACCTATTGCATTAACTAGGACTTTGAGTATAATGTTTAATAGGAATAATGAGAAGAGATATCCTCACCTTATTCCTGATCTTAGTGGGGAAACATATATATAATTTCTCACCAGTAAGTATGATGCTAGCAGTAGGTTTTTTGTAGATTTTCTTTATCAAGTTGAGGAAGTGCCCCTCTATTCCTAGTTTGCAGGGAATTGTTATCATGATTGAATGTTGAATTTTATTAAATATTTTTTCTGCAGCTATTGATATGACCATATGATTTTTATTTTTAGTCTGTTTATGTGATCAATTACTTTAACTGATTTTTTAATGTATAGTTAGCCTTGCATACCTGAATTAAATCCCACATGGTTGTGGTGTATAATTTTTTTCTACATTTTTTTGGATTTGATTTGCTAATATTTTGTTGAGAATTTTTGCCTCTGTGTTCTTAAGAGATATTGATTTTTAGTTTTCTTTTTTAAATTTTTAAAATATACTTTATTGATCTTTTACAAAGAGGAAGGAAGAGGGATAGAGAGTTAGAAACATCGATCAGCTGCCTCTTGCACACCCACTACTGGGGATGTGCCCACAACAAAGGAAATGCCCTTGACCGGAATCGAACCTGGGACCCTTCAGTCCGCAGACTGACGCTCTATCCACTGAGCCAAACCGGTTAGGGCTAGTTTTCTTTTCTTGTAATGTGTTTGCCTGGTTTGGTATTAGGGTAATGCTGACCTCATAGAATGGGTTAATAAGTTTTTCCTCTGCTTCTATCCTTTGAAAGATATTGTAGAGAATTGGTGTAATTTCTTCCTTTGTTTGGTAAAATTCACCAGTGAAACCATCTGGGCTTGGTGCTTTCTGTTTAAAAAGGCTATTAATTATTGATTCAATTTTTTTACTAGATATAGGCATACTCAGATTGTCTATTCCTGTGTGAATTGTGGTACATTGTTTCTTTCAAAGAATTGGTACATTTTATCTAGGTTATCAAGTTTGTGGGCATAGAATTGCTCCTAGTATTCCTTTATTATCCTTTTAATGTTCATAGAATCTGTAGTGATGCCTCTGTTTCATTTCATTGATAATAGTAACATGTTCACTTTTGATATTAATATTGTGTGTCCTCTCTTTTTCTTAGGTAACCTGGGTATGGGCTTATTGTCTTTATTGATCTTTTTAAAGAATTAAAATAATTAGCTTTGGGGTTTTTTTATATTCTCTATTGATTTTCTGTTTTCAATTTCTTTTATTGATTTTTGTTTTTCTCTAGTTCTTTTTTTCCTTCTGCTTTCTTTGGATTTAGTTAATAATTGTGATAAAGTCGTGCCCCCCCCTCCCCCCCCACTTTGACATGTCTGTGTCCTCAGGTTCTTTGCTGGTCTATATTGATCACCTTCTTGGAGAAGGCGCTTTTGCCCAAGTTTATGAAGTTACCCATGGAGATGTGAAGGATACCAAAAGTAAACAGAAATTTGTTTTGAAGGTAAGTGATCTGGGCAGCTTTTTGTTTGCTAGAGAACTGCCTTTTAGAGCTTTTCTTTTCTAAGACTGGCGGTTTCTTTCATTTAGGTTTATAGCCCCCATTTAAGAACCAAAATTATCCTACATGGACTCAGAATTGCCACTAAAATTATGTTGCAGCAGGTTCCATAATGCAGCAACACCGCACAGCTTGTCATCACTTCCCACCCATGTCTTTCATTGGGATAGAAATTGCTTTCCTGCCATCATTTCCAGACTGTGAGACTGGATTTGAATGTGACACACCTGGTTTGCAGGTCCAGAAGCCCGCCAATGCCTGGGAATTCTACATTGGGACCCAGCTAATGGAGAGACTATCACCCAGTGAGCGACACATGTTTATCAAGTTCTATTCTGCCCACTTCTTCCAGGATGGCAGCGTATTAGTGGGAGATCTCTACAGCTATGGAACATTACTGGTAAGTGTATTCACATTGATGATGTGGATATGAATCTGAAGTTCTTTATCTTATGCCTTGCACATACCTTATATAGTTGGAGCTTTTATTGGAGTGGTAGGCTGGGGCAAAGCTCTTGACTTGAAATTTCATTGATCCTGTGTACCCAACTCATGATTCCACTTTCCATTGTTTTTAGAATGCTATCAATCTCTATAAAAACACCCCTGAGAAAGTGATGCCTCAAGCTCTAGTGCTTTCCTTTGCTATAAGAATGCTGCACATGATTGAACAAGTCCACAGCTGCGAGATCATCCATGGAGACATTAAGCCAGACAACTTCATACTTGGAAGCAGGCAAGTACTGTGTTTTTAACAGGGCTCTCCTCTTACCATTTGCCTAGCAGACTTTTTTTATTGTGCTCATGCGGCCTGGCCTTGTTTGTGTTTAATACAGATTTTTGGAACAGGACAGAGAAGATGATAATTTATCTGATGGCTTGGCACTTATTGACCTGGGTCAGAGTATAGATATGAAACTTTTTCCAAAAGGAACTACATTTACAGCAAAGTGTGAAACGTCCGGTTTTCAATGTACTGAGATGCTCAGTAACAAACCGTGGAACTACCAGGTATAAGAGTTAACATGAGAGATTTGGAAACATTTTTCTTAATTATATAACAACTTAATTATATTTTCAAAATGAATTTGAGCATCTAGTTAGTATGAGCTGCTCTAGTCTCCTATTCTGGGCTTTAGGCCATGCTTGAGTGTTATGTTCAGTTATGAGCACATTCCACGAGGCTTTGGAGTGCAGTGAGAGCAGAGGGTGGGGTCCCAGGGCCAGGAGTTAGGAGGCCTTCCAAACTGTCCTTGGGGGAGGGGATTTCTTTTGCCTCTGGGTGACAAAAGAAAGGAAGGACTTAGAAGGACACAACAGCTCAAGGAGAACAGAGCTTCAGGGGACAGTGGGTGATCTGTCCATGGAAGTTTCCACCAAAGCCTAGACAGGCATTCAGTAGGGCACATCAGTGGGATACAGAACATATGATGTCCAGATTCTTCAAAAGTAACTTCTTGTGACTGTGTAGCTTGCTGAGTAAGTTAGACATTTTAATATACTGGTGTGTGAATTAGTATTTTAGATATATAGACCTATATTTTCTTTGTAGATTGATTACTTTGGAGTTGCTGCAACCGTGTACTGCATGCTTTTTGGCTCTTACATGAAATTGAAAAATGAAGGAGGAGTCTGGAAGCCTGAAGGTCTTTTTAGAAGGTGGGTATTAGCACTAGTACCACCGTGAGGAGAGAATAAATATGCTGGTGTGTTGAGTTCCATCTCAAGGGGTAATGGATCTCTGCCTGCGTGGAAAACAAATGCCTTGGCAAGTATGGTGACATGGCACAGTCCTGGGTGCTGGGTACAGTGAGCAAGTTCCACAGCTTCATTACTTTGTTCTCATCTGAGACAGTGTGGCAGCCAGGGCCCTCCTAGAAGCAATGAAAACCCTGGCTGAATGGTTGCCTCCTGTACACACCAATCACCTGGTGTTACCAAGCCTCCACTTGTTGCTTGTTTGTCCTCTTGCCTGTGGAAATGGAAATTATAATCCTCCTGCGTACCTAGATGTTTATTATAAGAAGCAAGAGAAATAATGCATGCAAAAGTGCTTTGTAAATTATAGAGTAATATGATGAGGCAACTATCCATCACAAGGTAGGGTTTTAAGTCCCACCCCTGCATGACTGTAGTATTTCTGAGACTGTTTTCTCATCTGTAAAATCACAATGGCAATTAATGATTGACTAGGATTCTTCCTTTCAACATAGATGACTCTCTTAATATAATGTGTGAATCAACTATTGGTAATGTTTAAGCTGAGCATTCAGTACAAGTATACTCATTATATATTTATTAGAGGCCCAATGCACGAAATTTGTGCTGGAGAGGGG
Organism: Myotis brandtii; assembly: GCF_000412655.1. Taxonomy (NCBI): domain Eukaryota; kingdom Metazoa; phylum Chordata; class Mammalia; order Chiroptera; family Vespertilionidae; genus Myotis; species Myotis brandtii. The sequence goes on along the minus strand of NW_005353692.1, from coordinate 29,542 downwards.
AAGGGCCTCAGCCCGGCCTGTGCCCTCTCACATTCTGGGACCCCTGGGTGATGTCCGACTGCCAGTTTAGATCGGGCCTAAACTGGCAGTCGGGCATTCCTCTCGCAATCCGGGACCCCTTGCTCCTGACCGCCTGCCTGCTCGCTCCTTACCACTTGGCTCCCCACTCCTTACCGCTGCTGCGGAGGCAGGAAAGGCTCCCACAACTGCTGCTGTGCTTGCCAGCCTGGCTTCTGGCTGAGCAGCACTCCCACTGTGGGAGCACACTGACCACCAGGGGGCAGCTCCTGCATTGAATGTCTGCCCTCTGGTGGTCAGTGCATGTCATAGCGACCGGTTGTTCTGGTTGTTCTGCTGTAAGGGTCACTGAGCTTTTATTATATAGGACTAGAGGCCCGGTGCACAAAAATTTGTGCACTCGGGGGGCGGAGGGAGGGGGGTAACCCAGCCCGGCCTGTGCCCTCTCCAAGTCTGGGACCCCTCGGGAGATAACGACCTGCTGGCTTAGGCCTGCTCCTGGGTGGCAGAGGGCAGGCCCAATCCCTAAGTGCAGCCCCTGGTCAGGCTCAGAGCAGGGCCGATTGGGGAGTTGGGGCGCCGCCCCGTCATGCACAGAGCAGGGCGGATCGGGAGGTTGCGATGCCACCCTCAGTCACGCTCAGGGTAGGGCCGATTGGGGGGTTGGGGCACCGCCCCCTGTCACACTCAAGGCAGGGTCGATGGGGAGGTTGCGGCGCCAACCCCTGTCACGCACAGAGCAGGGCCAATCAGGGGGTTGGGCGCTGCCCCCTGTCACGCACAGAG